>NC_081346.1:42030975-42051801 GCF_029784015.1 Lycium ferocissimum
TTCTTGAATTCTTTTGAATTATGGAATAAAGATGACTTTATATCTATAAGTCTTCCACAAATTTTCTTCATTGCTACATAGGTCCCTCAATTTTAGCCTTATGCCTCCTTTCTTTCTTCCTAGAATTCTCCTCCTTTTTCTTGATTTTTCTAGAGAGTTAAATGAAAAGATGACTTGGTCATCTTTTTAATTTGACTCCTTAAAATTCCAAGTGGCTTAAGTCCACCAAGAAGTGGATGGCCAAATATGGCCCAATGACCAAGCCCATTTTTTTTCTTTTGTGTGTCATGCATTTCATACAAATTATTTTCCAACTTTCCAAATTTGTCCTTCTGCCTTCCTCCAAATTTCCATGAGTCATATTGCGAATTTCCCTTTATGCCCTTGACCTTTCTCAATAATTCCGCTTCTAATTCTTCATAAGCCATTCACATACTTATCAAATTGAAAATGTGGCCTTGCTTGTCGTCCTCCCGCGATTGTCTCGAATTATCCGAATGCGCAAAAATGCGGGATATAACACTTACGAGCTATTATATGTATATGTGCCTATGAAGGGCTATGATAAGACCCCGAGCTTATGATGCCGAGTAGGAATATATGTATATGAATGTGTATAATATATGTATTTTACTACACCGAGCCGCGCTATAGTCGGCGGCACGCACCTTTTACCGTGCAACCACCGATCACTGGTATTGACACTGAGCCTTGGTAGGGCTGTGTACGGATAACACTGAGCCTTGGTAGGGCCAGGTACGTATAACCTTGAGCCTTGGTTGGCCAAGTATGTATGAAACACCGAACCTTAGGGTCGGGTACGCTATATATATATATATATATGTATATATGTATATGTATGTAAATATGTGAAATGACGATGACTATGATATGAATATGGATGTGATAATATTATGTACATGGATACTTATTAAAAATGAGAAGTCCCTAGGAGAAAGCGAGCACGTACCATGATGATGATAATGCTACCTCCCTTCCTATGCTATTTCCTATGTCGCTTGTTGTGCTTCGATATTGATGTTGATCATGCTTTACATACTCAGTACATTCTTCGTACTGACGTCCTTTTGTTTGTGGACGCTGCGTCATGCCGCAGGTGCGCAGGGAGACAGGTTTGATCCATGGTCGTTATTCGGAGGTCGCACCACAGCTCCATTTCTTCGGAGCCGTAGCTTTGGTACTCATTCTTTTGTGTACATAATTATGGGCATAGCGGGGCCCTGTCCCGCTCATATGATATGTCATACTCTTAGAGGCTCGTAGTCACGTGTATGTGGATAGATGTGTCTGGCCTTGTCGGCCTATATTTTTGTATATTATTTTGCTGGCCTCGTTGGCCCATGTACGTTGTTGTGGCACAGACGCCCGCGACATGATATATGATGATTATCGTCCAGTAGGACTATTATGGTGTATGATTAGAATGCATGAAATGATTATGGCTCACCTAGATGTTATGTAAATGTATGCGAAGGGGTGCCCGGGTGGGGTAGCACTGGGGGCCCGTCGCCCCCCCCCCCCCCCCAGTCGGGTCGTGACAAGCCCAAACCATGTATGAGTCTAAGCATGAACAAATTCCTTTATTCCAAACTTTTAAAGATTTTTACTTTTACTAAAATTAACATTATCCTTATATATGAAAGGAACTAATTATATCAGTACATTATAAGTCTGAACCTAAATACCCTACATGTAAAGGGAATATATTTAATTCTTTTAAAAAAATGATATGCAAAATGACAGACTTTTTTTCGAAATAAACACCAAATAAACAGTTCATGCAAATACTCACACATTGGAATTCGAAAGTCAACCCTATAGTACAGATCCTTTATACTAGGGTGCCTAACACCTTCCCTAGGGGATCACCAGAACCCTTACCTAGAACTTTAGATTAAGAAGGATTTTTCACGGTGTATGAATATATCCTTCAAAACTTGTTTTCCTAATTTCCTAAAAATTAGGTGGCGACTCTTTTAAAACAAAGTCCGAAAGAGCACCAACGATTTCGAAGTAGCTTTTTCGAGCGCTAACCGCCTGGGAAAATATGAACCATTACAGATGGCGACTCCGCTGGGGACTTAAAGGTTCTAACCATAAGGATTCCAATATAATGTGGATATATTTTCTTTAACTGTTTATGTGTTTACTTTATCGCAATTATCAATTGTCATTGCATGCATATCGTAACTCCGCCACTCCTGGCATTTATTTTATGAATATCATAGGACTGTCGGCTGCGATTTGGGTCATTTGCCATCAGTTATGACTATGAACGGTCATCTAGAATTGATAGAGGTGTTAGCCCAGTGCTGGGATGACAAAGAGATTGTCACACCCCAATCTTGATCGATGGGCACCCGCTAACTCTTAGTACACACATGTTCTCTTGGAATCATAGGACAAAGTAAAGTAAAATACATAGTAAATTTTCTTTTTAAGAGTAAATAACACATCAACCAATGGAACTCGTTTTTAGGTGACACTCTAAACCCACGACTCTGTCTGCAAAGTCTCTAACTGTAATCATGGACCATAGCACGTGTATGCTGACTCAGCAACTCTCCAGGGTGAGTGGAGCTTGCCAACATTGCTGGAACATCTTCTATAATAACTTTTACTCGTCTGGGGGTACCTGCGCGGCATGAAACGCAGCGCCCACAAGAAGGGGCGTCAGTACGAACAATGTACTGAGTATGTAAGACATGAATAATAACATAGAGATCATATACTGCATAGAGAACATAGAGTATATCATAGAATATCAGAGTAACCTGTGCATATGAGTGCCCCTGGGGGGCGGATGCCATGCATGCTTACTTGGTCATATCAGGTCATAGTATCACAATATATCATAGCTTAGCATAGTATATCATAGTATCATAGCATAGCATAGTATATCATAGTATCATAGCATAGCATAGTATATCATAGTATCATAGCATAGCATAGTATATCATAGTACCGAATATATCGGCCTGCCCACATAGTATAATTCCCGCGTCCGGCATCCCGCGTCCGGGATGATATCAAGTCAAGCACGGATACATGCACCGTGAGTAACCCGCCTATAGCGCTCCGCCCTTTTCCCCGCTTACCCCAAATACGCTTTTAAATATCTTTATATATACCATAGCATGCGGGAGCCCAAAGGAAATCGTGTCCATCGGAGTGACGTAAGGTCGGTGATCTCCGATTACATTATGGATTAACTGGGATCGCTTTGTCTCACCTTGGAGGAATGAGTATTTTAAGGCAAGATTAACAATGGACAAATATCATTAGAAGAGACATGGAATGAAATCATGGACATTATCAAGAGAGCATAGAGCGCGTCATAGCGTGTCATAGTAAAACATAATCACGTATATCATAGGATCATAGCCATCATAGTCATCGTAGGATCATAGGCATCATAGATTCATAGTCGTCATAGGTTTATAGTCATTGTTTTAGTTTGTGGGATTTCCAATATTATAAAACTAGGTTTTTAGAGAAAAATGAATAATTTGGAAAACATTTATAAATTTTTAGGAAGGAAAATCATGCCTTGGCGGCAAGGGTTTAATAAAAATAATTATCACTTTGTAGTCGAAAAGATAACCAAAAACTTTCATTTACTATAGTACGAAAATGAACTTAATAGAACAATAAGAGGGAATCCGGAATAATGGGCCCGCCTCGGTCGAATGAGGCGGCGTACACAATTTACATATAATACGTCTCATGATATTGATTATGAAAGTCTTAGAGTAATCGGATCTCATCCTTGCAAGTTCTAGGATGTTCAGACAATCCTTTCACAATCTACGCACTTTTGGTTCAATCTTACTGAATGAATAGTAACTATTTCCAATCGCGGATTTCGGAGTTAGGAAAATCCCCGAGTCGCGAAATCAAGCCTATACGTCTAGGACATGCCAAAGAAAGATAGTAAGGTCTTACATACCTTTTCCGCTCCTTGCCGAGCTCCAAATCTTCGTTCCAATCTCGCCACAATTTTCACTTTGGTCAAGCTTACCAGTTACTATTCATGAGATTTGAAATTCTAATCTTGAATTGGTTCTTGTACGCCAAATTTCGGCGCACCTCCCCCTGTAAATATATCATGCCACCAAGTTAAACTTGGCCGATTTAATCAACCAACAACCCGAGAATAGAACTCGGCCACAATATTCACAACAAAACCAACAATCATATTTCAATTCACATAATATTCCAACGAGTTAATCAACATGCTACTTCATTTGAAACCTTCGACTTCAACCGTAGCCATACATTTCATTATTATTCATATGCATTAACTTTGACAACAACCTTCATTTCACGTTACATAATCCATAACGGCGGCAACCACAATATCAAATTACATCAATTCACCATATCTTACCAAACAATACCATTTTCGGCCACAACAACTCCTTACATCTTCTTATGCAATTTCATCCATCTCTACTCATTACCACCACAACAACATGCTACATTAGTTCAATCTTTCCTCACAACATTACACATAACATACACGATCACTTTCAACATCCATATTTTCATGACTTTTATTTATCTCCACATACCATGACAACCATAACATTAAATAAAATTAGTTCATCACTCCAATCATAATACACAATATACACGGCCATACACTATATATATATATATATATATATATATATATATTCACGGCCACACCTCAAACACACATACTTTCGTGAATTCCATCCGTTTCCACCTATTACAATACTCACAAACCATCCATGACACATAAAAGGGATGAAAACCTTACCTTTCTCTTCAACTTCCCACTTGATTTAGGGTTGGTATATGACACCAAAAAGACTTCTACTTGCTTCAATAATTACTCCATGATGTAGAGGACCCTCAAATTGGTAGGATTGCTAGAGAAAATATTTTTTGATCAAGAATTCAAAGGAGTGATTTTTTTCCAAGCCCTTGGCCGAATGGCCTAGGCTTGGTTTTCTCTCTTCTTCTTTTTTTTTTTTTTTTTGTCCCTCTCTTGTCTTGAATTGGAAGACCACACCTATATATACACATGGTTATGGTAGCATGTGAGGGCACATGCCCTCTCTAGAATTTTCTCTTCTTTCTCCCTTTTTTTTCTAGAGTTTTCTTGAAATTTTTGCAAAAGATGACCAAATCTTCTTGCCATGCAAGCTTTGACCACATGCATAAATCCCCCCCCTTTTTAGAACTTTCATGATATTTTCGTGAAATTACCGTTTTGCCCCTCGTCTTTTCTCAATATTACCATTTTGCCCTTAGCTTCCTACACCATTTTCATACTAATAATAGTCATAAATAATGCTCATAACAATCCGTACATGAAAATGATTTCTTATAGAATAATCTCACCCTTTTATTCTCCCCATCGACTTTGAAATTTCCAAACGTAAAATATGCGGGCTATAACATCCTTCCCCCCTTTAGAACATTCGTCCTCGAATGTTCAATCGACCTTAGGGCGTCATAGTTCTCCGGAGGATTCCTTTCATAACTACTCCTTCCCTTATGCTCGCTTTTTATCTTTTACCTCATTTTCCTTATAATCGAACTCCTTACCCCTTTTTAAATAGTACCTATACTATTATCCGTTTATGCTTCGTCTCATGTCCTCATTCTCAACCTCAATCTATAGTAGAGTAATAATAGCTTACTTTGCAACACTTGTACCATTTACTTCTGCTGTCACTCGAACTTCGGTACCCTTACTCGCTTAATGCCTTTTGTACCGTGACTTCGGTTACTGGAACTCACATGTCCACTTACACATCCATATTTGGGATACTCTATACCTTCATATATACATACGTATAATTACCGTCAACTAGCCCACAGAATACGTCTAAACGCTGTTCAAGCCTATCCTAGTTCTAGGTCTGTGACACACTTTCTGTCTCTTTTCCGAACTGATCCACCTCATCTTACGCGTCCTCTTAAGGTCTCCATCCATCCATATATTCTTGTTTTCCCTTAGGTTACTCTTAACTTCTCATTTGTCCTTTGTATCTCAATTTGTAGAACTTTTGGTTTATTTCCCAGGGGGTCACCCATCCCGAAATTGCTCTCACCGAGCACGCTTAACCTTGAAACTTTGCCGAATTCAATGCCTTAATACCGATATTTTCGCGCGGCTCTCTCACATGGCCTTTACTACTCGATCGAAGCCAATCGAAACTTTACAACTTCCGACATATTTTCGTAATACGTCCTTTCTTCTACAATGACAGCTTTTGCCCTTTTTAATTTCGATGTTCACCTTCCGCTCGCATGTATAACTATTTCTTGTCCGGCGCCCAACTCCACGTAGCGAACAAATATATCGTCCGGTCTTACCTCTCTCGACTTCCATAACGTCATTCGCCTTTTTCCATCGATACCGGGCGCTGCGAAATCAACGATGAGTATGAGGAATCTTGTTTCCTATGACTTGGCTCTATCGCACGATCTAATGACAGAAGAAGGTCAATAATTCCTAGATGCCCCGCGACCTCCTCGTCTATAGACGTGGCCGGCTTCACACCCATAAACAGGACTCTACCGGGACACGACTTTGCGTACAACCCTTGGACCGACCTGCTCGATACCACTTTGTCACACCCCAATCTTCTCTTGGAATCATAGGACAACCCGTAACTCTTAGTACACACATGTTCTCTTGGAAATACAAAGTAAAGTAAAATACATAGTAAATTTTCTTTTTAAGAGTAAATAACACATCAACCAATGGAACTCGTTTTTAGGGCCGACACTCTAAACCCACGACTCGTCCGCAAAGTCTCTAACCGTAATCATGGACCATAGCACGTGTATGCTTGACTCAAAGAACTCTCCGGGGTGAGTGGAGCTTGCCAACATTGCTGGAACATCTTCTATAATAACTTTTACTCGTCTGGGGGTACCTGCGCGGCATGAAACGCAGCGCCCACAAGAAGGGGCGTCAGTACGAACAATGTACTGAGTATGTAAGACATGAATAATAACATAGAGATCATATACTGCATAGAGAACATAGAATATATCATAGAATATCAGAGTAACCTGTGCATATGAGTGCCCCTGGGGGCGGATGCCATGCATGCTTACTTGGTCATATCAGGTCATAGTATCACAATATATCATAGCTTAGCATAGTATATCATAGTATCATAGCATAGCATAGTATATCATAGTATCATAGCATAGCATAGTATATCATAGTATCATAGCATAGCATAGTATATCATAGTACCGAATATATCGGCACCGCCCACATAGTATAATTCCCGCGTCCGGCATCCCGCGTCCGGGATGATATCAAGTCAAGTACGGATACATGCACCGTGAGTAACCCGGCGCCTATAGCGCTCCGCCCTTTTCCCGCCTTTACCCCAAATACGCTTTTAAATATCTTTATATATACCATAGCATGCGGGGGAGCCCAAAGGAAATCGTGTCCATCGGAGTGACGTAAGGTCGGTGATCTCCGATTACATTATGGATTAATCGGGATCGCTTTGTCTCACCTTGGAGGAATGAGTATTTTAAGGCAAGATTAACAATGGACAAATATCATTAGAAGAGACATGGAATGAAATCATGGACATTATCAAGAGAGCATAGAGCGTGTCATAGCGTGTCATAGTAAAACATAATCACAGATATCATAGGATCATAGCCATCATAGTCATCGTAGGATCATAGGCATCATAGATTCATAGTCGTCATAGGTTTATAGTCATTGTTTTAGTTTGTGGGATTTCCAATATTATAAAACTAGGTTTTTAGAGAAAAATGAATAATTTGGAAAACATTTATAAATTTTTAGGAAGGAAAATCATGCCTTGGCGGCAAGGGTTTAATAAAAATAATTATCACTTTGTAGTCGAAAAGATAACCAAAAACTTTCATTTACTATAGTACGAAAATGAACTTAATAGAACAATAAGAGGGAATCCGGAATAATGGGCCCGCCTCGGTCGAATGAGGCGGCGTACACAATTTACATATAATACGTCTCATGATATTGCTTATGAAAGTCTTAGAGTAATCGGATCTCATCCTTGCAAGTTCTAGGATGTTCAGACAATCCTTTCACAATCTACGCACTTTTGGTTCAATCTTACTGAATGAATAGTAACTATTTCCAATCGCGGATTTCGGAGTTAGGAAAATCCCCGAGTCGCGAAATCAAGCCTATACGTCTAGGACATGCCAAAGAAAGATAGTAAGGTCTTACATACCTTTTCCGCTCCTTGCCGAGCTCCAAATCTTCGTTCCAATCTCGCCACAATTTTCACTTTGGTCAAGCTTACCGGTTACTATTCATGAGATTTGAAATTCTAATCTTGAATTGGTTCTTGTCTCAGAAATTTCGGCAAAGACCTCCCCCCGTAAATATATCATGCCACCAAGTTAAACTTGGCCGATTTAATCAACCAACAACCCGAGAATAGAACTCGGCCACAATATTCACAACAAAACCAACAATCATATTTCAATTCACATAATATTCCAACAAGTTAATCAACATGCTACTTCATTTGAAACCTTCGACTTCAACCGTAGCCATACATTTCATTATTATTCATATGCATTAACTTTGACAACAACCTTCATTTCACGTTACATAATCCATAACGGCGGCAACCACAATATCAAATTACATCAATTCACCATATCTTACCAAACAATACCATTTTCGGCCACAACAACTCCTTACATATTCTTATGCAATTTCATCCATCTCTACTCATTACCACCACAACAACATGCTACATTAGTTCAATCTTTCCTCACAACATTACACATAACATACACGATCACTTTCAACATCCATATTTTCATGACTTTTATTTATCTCCACATACCATGACAACCATAACATTAAATAAAATTAGTTCATCACTCCAATCATAATACACAATATACACGGCCATACACTATATATATATATATATATATATATTTCACGGCCACACCTCAAACACACATACTTTCGTGAATTCCATCCGTTTCCACCTATTACAATACTCACAAACCATCCATGACACATAAAAGGGATGAAAACCTTACCTTTCTCTTCAACTTCCCACTTGATTTAGGGTTGGTATATGACACCAAAAAGACTTCTACTTGCTTCAATAATTACTCCATGATGTAGAGGACCCTCAAATTGGTAGGATTGCTAGGAGAAAATATTTTTTGATCAAGAATTCAAAGGAGTGATTTTTCCAAGCCCTTGGCCGAATGGCCTAGGCTTGGTTTTCTCTCTTCTTCTTTTTTTTTTTTTTGTCCCTCTCTTGTCTTGAATTGGAAGACCACACCTATATATACACATGGTTATGGTAGCATGTGAGGGGCACATGCCCCTCTCTAGAATTTTCTCTTCTTTCTCCCTTTTTTTTTTCTAGAGTTTTCTTGAAATTTTTGCAAAAGATGACCAAATCTTCTTGCCATGCAAGCTTTGACCACATGCATAAATCCCCCCCCTTTTAAGAACTTTCATGATATTTTCGTGAAATTACCGTTTTGCCCCTCGTCTTTTCTCAATATTACCATTTTGCCCTTAGCTTCCTACACCATTTTCATACTAATAATAGTCATAAATAATGCTCATAACAATCCGTACATGAAAATGATTTCTTATAGAATAATCTCACCCTTTTATTTTCCCCATCGACTTTGAAATTTCCAAACGTAAAATATGCGGGCTATAACATCCTTCCCCCCTTTAGAACATTCGTCCTCGAATGTTCAACTGACCTTAGGGCGTCATAGTTCTCCGGGAGGATTCCTTTCATAACTACTCCTTCCCTTATGCTCGCTTTTTATCTTTTACCTCATTTTCCTTATAATCGAACTCCTTACCCCTTTTTAAATAGTACCTATACTATTATCCGTTTATGCTTCGTCTCATGTCCTCATTCTCAACCTCAATCTATAGTAGAGTAATAATAGCTTACTTTGCAACACTTGTACCATTTACTTCTGCTGTCACTCGAACTTCGGTACCACTTTACTCGCTAATGCCTTTTGTACCGTGACTTCGGTTACTGGAACTCACATGTCCACTTACACATCCATATTTGGGATACTCTATACCTTCATATATACATACGTATAATTACCGTCAACTAGCCCACAGAATACGTCTAAACGCTGTTCAAGCCTATCCTAGTTCTAGGTCTGTGACACACTTTCTGTCTCTTTTCCGAACTGATCCACCTCATCTTACGCGTCCTCTTAAGGTCTCCATCCATCCATATATTCTTGTTTTCCCTTAGGTTACTCTTAACTTCTCATTTGTCCTTTGTATCTCAATTTGTAGAACTTTTGGTTTATTTCCCAGGGGGTCACCCATCCTGAAATTGCTCTCACCTGAGCACGCTTAACCTTGAAACTTTGCCGGAATTCAATGCCTTAATACTGATATTTTCGCGCCGGTCTCTCACATGGCCTTTACTACTCGATCTGAAGCCAATCGAAACTTTACAACTTCCGACATATTTTCGTAATACGTCCTTTCTTCTACAATGACAGCTTTTGCCCTTTTTAATTTCGATGTTCACCTTCCGCCCGCATGTATAACTATTTCTTGTCCGGCGCCCAACTCCACGTAGCGAGAACAAATATATCGTCCGGTCTTACCTCTCTCGACTTCCATAACGTCATTCGCCTTTTTCCATCGATGCCGGGCGCTGCGCGAAATCAACGATGAGTATGAGGAATCTTGTTTCCTATGACTTGGCTCTATCGCACGATCTAATGACGAAAAAGAAGGTCAATAATTCCTAGATGCCCCGCGCCTCCTGTCTATAGATGTGGCCGGCTTCACACCCATAAACAGGACTCTACCGGACACGACTTTGCAGACAACCCTTGGACCGACCTGCTCTGATACCACTTTGTCACACCCCAATCTTGATCAGGGTGTGATGGGCACCCGACCCCGTGTACGGAGCCGAGCGAACCCGCTAACTCTTAGTACACACATGTTCTCTTGGAATCATAGGACAAAAAGTAAAGTAAAATACATAGTAAATTTTCTTTTTAAGAGTAAATAACACATCAACCAATGGAACTCTGTTTTTAGGCTGACACTCTAAACCCACGACTCTGTCTGCAAAGTCTCTAACTGTAATCATGGACCATAGCACGTGTATGCTGACTCAAAGAACTCTCCAGGGTGAGTGGAGCTTGCCAACATTGCTGGAACATCTTCTATAATAACTTTTACTCGTCTGGGGGTACCTGCGCGGCATGAAACGCAGCGCCCACAAGAAGGGGCGTCAGTACGAACAATGTACTGAGTATGTAAGACATGAATAATAACATAGAGATCATATACTTGCATAGAGAACATAGAGTATATCATAGAATATCGAGTAACTCCGTGCATATGAGTGCCCACGGGGCGGATGCCATGCATGCTTACTTGGTCATATCAGGTCATAGTATCACAATATATCATAGCTTAGCATAGTATATCATAGTATCATAGCATAGCATAGTATATCATAGTATCATAGCATAGCATAGTATATCATAGTATATCATAGTATCATAGCATAGCATAGTATATCATAGTACCGAATATATCGGCCTGCCCACATAGTATAATTCCCGCGTCCGGCATCCCGCGTCCGGGATGATATCAAGTCAAGTACGGATACATGCACCGTGAGTAACCCAGCGCCTATAGCGCTCTCGCCCTTTTCCCCAGTTTACCCCAAATACAGTTTTAAATATCTTTATATATACCATAGCATGCAGGGGAGCCCAAAGGAAATCGTGTCCATCGGAGTGACGTAAGGTCGGTGATCTCCGATTACATTATGGATTAACTGGGATCGCTTTGTCTCACCTTGGAGGAATGAGTATTTTAAGGCAAGATTAACAATGGACAAATATCATTAGAAGAGACATGGAATGAAATCATGGACATTATCAAGAGAGCATAGAGCGCGTCATAGCGTGTCATAGTAAAACATAATCACGGATATCATAGGATCATAGCCATCATAGTCATCGTAGGATCATAGGCATCATAGATTCATAGTCGTCATAGGTTTATAGTCATTGTTTTAGTTTGTGGGATTTCCAATATTATAAAACTAGGTTTTTAGAGAAAAATGAATAATTTGGAAAACATTTATAAATTTTTAGGAAGGAAAATCATGCCTTGGCGGCAAGGGTTTAATAAAAATAATTATCACTTTGTAGTCGAAAAGATAACCAAAAACTTTCATTTACTATAGTACGAAAATGAACTTAATAGAACAATAAGAGGGAATCCGGGAATAATGGGCCCGCCTCGGTCGAATGAGGCGGCGTACACAATTTACATATAATACGTCTCATGATATTGCTTATGAAAGTCTTAGAGTAATCGGATCTCATCCTTGCAAGTTCTAGGATGTTCAGACAATCCTTTCACAATCTACGCACTTTTGGTTCAATCTTACTGAATGAATAGTAACTATTTCCAATCGCGGATTTCGGAGTTAGGAAAATCCCCGAGTCGCGAAATCAAGCCTATACGTCTAGGACATGCCAAAGAAAGATAGTAAGGTCTTACATACCTTTTCCGCTCCTTGCCGAGCTCCAAATCTTCGTTCCAATCTCGCCACAATTTTCACTTTGGTCAAGCTTACCGCTTACTATTCATGAGATTTGAAATTCTAATCTTGAATTGGTTCTTGTCTCGCCGAAATTTCGGCAAAGACCTCCCCGTAAATATATCATGCCACCAAGTTAAACTTGGCCGATTTAATCAACCAACAACCCGAGAATAGAACTCGGCCACAATATTCACAACAAAACCAACAATCATATTTCAATTCACATAATATTCCAACAAGTTAATCAACATGCTACTTCATTTGAAACCTTCGACTTCAACCGTAGCCATACATTTCATTATTATTCATATGCATTAACTTTGACAACAACCTTCATTTCACGTTACATAATCCATAACGGCGGCAACCACAATATCAAATTACATCAATTCACCATATCTTACCAAACAATACCATTTTCGGCCACAACAACTCCTTACATATTCTTATGCAATTTCATCCATCTCTACTCATTACCACCACAACAACATGCTACATTAGTTCAATCTTTCCTCACAACATTACACATAACATACACGATCACTTTCAACATCCATATTTTCATGACTTTTATTTATCTCCACATACCATGACAACCATAACATTAAATAAAATTAGTTCATCACTCCAATCATAATACACAATATACACGGCCATACACTATATATATATATATATATATATATATTTCACGGCCACACCTCAAACACACATACTTTCGTGAATTCCATCCGTTTCCACCTATTACAATACTCACAAACCATCCATGACACATAAAAGGGATGAAAACCTTACCTTTCTCTTCAACTTCCCACTTGATTTAGGGTTGGTATATGACACCAAAAAGACTTCTACTTGCTTCAATAATTACTCCATGATGTAGAGGACCCTCAAATTGGTAGGATTGCTAGGAGAAAATATTTTTTGATCAAGAATTCAAAGGAGTGATTTTTCCAAGCCCTTGGCCGAATGGCCTAGGCTTGGTTTTCTCTCTTCTTCTTTTTTTTTTTTTGTCCCTCTCTTGTCTTGAATTGGAAGACCACACCTATATATACACATGGTTATGGTAGCATGTGAGGGGCACATGCCCCTCTCTAGAATTTTCTCTTCTTTCTCCCTTTTTTTTTCTAGAGTTTTCTTGAAATTTTTGCAAAAGATGACCAAATCTTCTTGCCATGCAAGCTTTGACCACATGCATAAATCCCCCCCCTTTTAAGAACTTTCATGATATTTTCGTGAAATTACCGTTTTGCCCCTCGTCTTTTCTCAATATTACCATTTTGCCCTTAGCTTCCTACACCATTTTCATACTAATAATAGTCATAAATAATGCTCATAACAATCCGTACATGAAAATGATTTCTTATAGAATAATCTCACCCTTTTATTTTCCCCATCGACTTTGAAATTTCCAAACGTAAATATTCCTCGAGATGATGCCAACCTTAGAAGACATCAGGGGCTTCATAGACATTAATGGAACCTGTCTGAGAAGAAGGCATAAGCCAGACCGCAATTTGTTATTTCCTCAAAGGCCATCCCTAGGTCAGATTTTGAAATTACTTGCCTTGACCAAAGCATCTTGGGAACACGAAAACATGGTGGCTTTCAGAGACCAATATCGGAGATTCGGGGATGTCGTTGGATATACCTCGTATTAAAGGGAATTCAAAAGTAGAGAAGAATGGGAGACTATTAGACCCTTGGCATTCGCGATTGCTTTACTGGGCACTATGGTGTTCCCCAAAGATGATATTATAGACACCCGAGTGATCTATTTAGCTCAATCCCTTTTCTACCGCATAACTAAGGACGAGGAAACTAGGTATTTTGACCTGGCCCCCATCAACTTGGCCAATATTTTCAGGGCCCTGGACAAAGGCCATAATCATTTCTGATATTTCCAAGGGTGTCGTATGTTTCTACAATATCGCGACCCACCCTACAGGCACCCGGACCTAACATACTGAGTACCTCTAAACATACATCTCATAATCATTTTTGGGTGGACCATAAAGATAACTCATAGATATCATAATCTGTAAGGACATATATCACAATATAATGACATATTTCTGTATAATCTTCAACAATTATGCCCATCGTCACCAGTCGACAAGGCTACTAAAATATTATATAACAATATGAACCGATAGGGTTATGAAACTTCTAACTGTACACACATGTCTAGGAGCCTGTACATAAAATATAAGTGACCATGAAGACAGATACCAATAGACTGTAGCTCAGAAGTAAGTTGAGCGCTCCCGAGATTCCGCTGCTGAAGCTCTTATGGGTCAGATCCGTCTACCTGTCTACCTGCGGGCTTGAACGCAGCGTCCACAAGAAGGGACATCAGTACGAACAGTGTACTGATTATGTAAGGCATGAATAACAACATAATAAGAAATATAGAACATAACAGGAGATAAAGATAACTTGTACCTCTGATTGCCTCATAAGGCGAAAACCATGCATACTTTGCTTTCAAAAGAAAATATTTCTCATATACATATATAACATAATAGTGCTGCGGAACGTGCAGCCCGATCCATAAATATATTATATTGCTACAGAACGTGCAGCCCGATCCATATATATATATATACATATATATATATAGAGAGAGATATATACATATCTATATATATATGTATATATTATATTGTTGCGGAACATGCTGCCCGATCCATATATATATATATTATATTGCTGCAGAACGTGCAGCCCGATCCATGTACCCATATATCCCGCGTCCGGGACGATATCATAGTATAACAACTGATCAGGTGTCTATGCGTATATAACACCTCGCCCTTTTCCCATATCCCCTATATACATATATATACATCATATACATATATAATATAAGTAGCATGCATGGGAGCCCAAATAAAAGTTACCACTTTATCGGAGTGACGTAAGGTCGGTAACCTCCGATTATCTTATGGAACAATCATCATCGCTTTACCTCACCTTGAAGGAACAATTATTATAAGGTGAGATCAACAACAATGAATAAAATCGAGAAAATCATGAAATAAGCTCAATAATCTAATAATAGCATTAAAATCATAAGCTTTGGAATTTCTAGAAATAGAATCATCATCATCATGTTCATCATAGAAAACAACTCATCTTTAGTATCATAAGAAGCTTTCAAGAATCATGAACTTCTAACTTTTGGAAGTAAGAGGGTTATGGAAACATCTATAGAATCATAACATAAGAATCATGCCTTTTGAAAGAAAGGGACTAGTTTTAACATACCTGGATAATCTCCTTCTCAATCCACAACAAAGCTTAACATAATCCTCTTGCGTCTACAACAAGTGAAATGATACCGTCATCAACAAACAGTGTCGCAACTATCATATCTTGCTAATATTATAACCTTCGAAAAATCGGGCAGCACCTCCCCTATTTATACTACATCCCAAAGACCACTAAGGGTCATCAAACAGCCCATAAACAACAACAATAATCAACAATAGCAACAACTACAATATAATCCAATATAACCCTTTTTGATTACTTTAAGAATCATATCGAGTGGCAAGCTCATTTAACGAATAAAAAACGTCATTCAAACCCAACACTCCTTTCATAATTCAGTCCACACCCGTCATAACAATATGCATATATTTACCATATCATATTTAGCTCAAAATATCCTTAAATGTATTCATACTCCTACGCCTCATCCTTTACTTTCTATTCATAGATTGCATATATTTTCTTCCCCATCTTTCCAACTAACACATGAATAATCCCAGTAACTGTAAGGAAAATATATTCAGGTTATAATCCACCATTTACAACCATTAGATGTCATATTTAAACATTCAAAATAGCCCCTACTAAACAGTGGCTTAACTTAACTTATTTCGATGTAGTCTTGCGGTATTTGGCCTCAAACAATTTTACCAACATTTAATTAAGCTAACACACGACCAAAGGGGTATTATACATACCTTAAGCAGTGCATAAAACCCAAGAACCACGGCAGAATCAGTTCAACTTCACCCTCAGTCATAATACAATACCATAAGCTTGCTACTCTTGTAGTTTCCAACCTTCTTGATGGAAGATTTGGTTATTTCCACTTGATTTGGGCCAAAAATTTATGGGTGGAAGTTGGGAGAATGTTCTAGAGGGCTGGGGAAGGTTATGGAAGATTTTGGAAGGTTGTGGAAGATTGTGAAAGGTTATGGAACCCTCAAGAACTCTCAAGAACACTTTAGAAGTGTGGGGATGAGAAAAATGGTGAAAAATGGTGAGTTAGAGGGGTATTTATAGGTGTGTGGGTCGGTTTAGGCTCCATTGGGCCGAAATTGTTAGGCCTTTTTAAGTGAACTTTCCGAATTTTCCGCCCAGGTTCAGGTTCCTTTGACTGTACGTTTTAAAACACCAATAACTCCCTGCTCTGATGTTGTTTTGATGAGCAGTTTATTGCGTTGGAAACTAGACTCACGAACTTCATTTTGGCTTTTGAAACACCTTAAAACTCCTAATATACCTAGAGATATACCCCTCCAAAGTTGACCTAAAATTCTGTCCAAAATTCTGCCAACTTTTTTTCAAATTTTCGACAAACTTATTTTCTTCGATTTGCTTGGACCCAAAATCTTCCGAAACTCTCCATGATATTTATCATTAATTATACTTAATAATGATCATTTCCTTTGGTTCCAAGGTTTTCCTTCTCGGTTACGACTTACGAGATCATAATTCTTCCTTTACTTCATTGTTAAGTACTTCTCATGGCTTGTACCTTTCAAAATTTCACGGGATGTCTCCGATACTCCATTAATACGGTGAAATACGTGGCGTGATCATTCTATGAAAGTGCGAGGTATAACAGTTCATCATCGAGCACACAGAGCGTAAAAATCAAGACTGTCGGGGTGATCCTCAGAGAGTGGAATGGTCGCGTGAGTTAGGGTCCAGACACTTTAGCTCCAGACCGGTTCAAAGTAGGGTGTGACCCAGGTTATCACGACTGGCTACAGGTACAATTGGCCCATGCATCCATCCCAAGGCCCACACTTCTTCACGATGCCTAAGAAGAAAAGCGTCTGAAGGAATGTTTGGAAAGCACGGATTAGCATATGGCCATGATTTTAGAAGAAACGGATCCGGTGATAGTCGGGATAGAGATGTAAAAGCGTGACTGCGAATTCAAACCACCCTTCGGAGGGTCAAGAAGGCCAGGACAAGCCAGGCCTCGACATCAGCCGCTGGAGGAGAACCCTGCTAATTTACTGCTTTTTATCAAGCCCCATGTTGGCTTCATCATCTTTGTAATCCCTTCGAGGAAGATATTTCTATTATTATTTATTTACTAATGATGATTTTTCTGGGCAATGGTTCACTTTCACAAATGGCACTTGCATGTTTCAAACGAGTAAGAGAGCCTTAACTCAAAAAGGCTTTAGGAGCGCGAATACTATAAATATCTGCAAATTACATGAATGCTTGCTACGTGTTTCATATGCATATTTGCTATGTGCGTTATCATATATTGACACTTGAATACATTGGATCCGATGATATAAACCACATACCAAAAGAAAAACCCCGAGGCTTAAAACTTACCCAAATTTATCTCCATTAAAAGGTTGACTTACGATGACAAACCAAGGAGAACAAGATACGAGGACCCAGGGAGAGACAGCTAAAATGTTGAGAGACAAGGTACTACAAATGGAGAAGCACCTCCAAGAAATAGGGAGGAAAGTTAAGGAAGTGGACCGATTGTTGGAGATGGTTGGGAACCTGCCAGACGGCATACCCCAGGAACAATACTACGAGAATGTTCCAGAAGAAGTGAGGGATTTGGTAATGAACTATATACCTCTGGAAAGAAAGCCTATGATGCCTAGAGAGGAGATTTCGGGGGGAATGAATGAAAGCCAAGGAGCTAGATCAGACCCGTGGGTAACAGAATCAGACCCGCAAAAGGAGTCGGAACCCCAACAGAAAGTCTCCGAACCCGTCAAGGAAGGAGAACCAAAAGAGGAAGAAGAAGAGCCTCAGAACATAGAGGAGGAGGAATTAGAGCCCGTTGACATAGAGGCTGAGGGAGAGGAAGAAACATTTGAGATATTTCATGAGTTTGCAGAGGAAGAGAATGACGCCAATGAGGAATCTGACTACTATGCCCCAACTAACTGTTATATCCCGTATTTTATGCATTGGAACAATCCGGATTAATTGTGACAAGTTAGGGACTAAACCATTTCGGGATGCAAAGTCGAGACTTTGGACCTTCGATTTTATTTTGAGACATAAGTTGTGTATGAATTTGTTTACATGGAACACTTAGGAAAATTTGGGACCAAAAATGGAATTAGTGGAAGTTGAAAATCATGCATTTTCTTGCACTTGGCCGTGTGGTTATTGGAGGAAGGCCCACCCATTTTGTGTTCAATTTTTATTGCTCCAACACATGGTGTGGGCCAAGGACACTTGTGCCATATTCATATAAGCACAAAAGATGACTTCTAAGTCATCCTAATTCATTCCAACACTTAGCCAAAAAAAAATAGAAGTTGAAGAACAAGAAAGTGAGGCTCTCGGCCAAGAGAGGAGGAAAACCAAATTTCATTCAAGCCCTTCTAAAATTATTTATTTGATGCAAACCCACTAAGTTGTGGTCCCTAAGTGGCGTGGAAGTGTTGTTGGAGCGATCAACCCACTAGTTTTCATTATTGCAAACCCTAGCCTATTTGGGGAGTTGAAGAAGAAAGGTAAGATTTGATCATGTTTTATGTGTTATAAAGGTTGTATGTATGTTGTAGTATGTTAAAATTGATGAAAATCATGAAATATAGTAAGTTGGAATTGAGGCCATATGTATGAGGCTTAGCCGTGTGAAGTGTGTGTGTGTTGTGTTGTGTTGAGGTGATGAATTAAGTTCTATGTAGTATGTTAATTGTTGTAGTGTGAAGAAATGAGTGAGAATTATCAATATGTGCATGTTGGCATGTTGGGGCTTAAAATGGGTCATGTTATATATGACAAAGAACGCATTAATGTCGCTTAATGTTTTAGTCGTCGTCGTTATGAATTCTATGTTGGAAATGAATGTTTAATGACTCAAAGTGATGTTGTAATTGTTGCGGACTGATTTGGAGGTTATTGTACATTTGATGTAATTTGTATATTGATGAGAATAGCATTGCTAGAATGTGAATTGTTAAATGTAAATCATGGTTTGGAAATGAGGAATATGTTATAGGGGTGTCTCGGGTTTGGGGGCTGTTTTCGGGTAGATTGGAGCAATTTTTGGATTGTTGGAAATGTTGTATGAATTGATTGGAATGTCTTTAAATATTGTTGGTATGGGTTCGGGTTAGTATTTGAATGTATAAGCATCGATGTTGGCTTGAAGGTAAGCCGTTGAATTGAATTTATGAATGTTGTTGAATGATGGAAAAGAGAGTTATTATTGTTGTATTGCCTTTCGGATTGATTATTGATGTTGCTAGGTTGGTTGTTGTTGTTGATTTTGGCCGAGTTAAATTCTCGGGGTGGCCTATTTACAGGGGAAATGCTGCCCAAATTTCTGTAGAATTTAATGTTAGTTTGGAATTAAATGCCTAAGCGTTCATAGCTAATGTTTGGCATATCATGACTTGTTTGTAGACCTTGGGCAGCCCGAGACGTAGGTTGGATTTATCTTGAGTTTGAGCTAGCGTTGAGTGCGTACGAGGTATGTAAAGCTCCATTCTTTCTTCTTTGGCATGCCTTAGTTACAAATAGGCTATGACACGAGCCTCGAGAAAATTCTATTCTACTTAATCCGAGCATGTTTATGACTCTATTCGCTTCTTGGAAATTCGTATGTTGGTATGATGAAATATTGGCCTTTATGCCTTTGAAATATTTGATTTTCAACTTTTGTACAAAAAGTTTGGCATTTAAAAAGTTCCGTAACTACGAACGCTCGTATCTTTCACGGAAAGGCTCGGATTGCCTCGATATGCTCGTAGGAGATTGTATGATGTATGATAAGTATGTTTTCCATAGTGTTATGTCCCGTATCTTTACATAGGGACATTATAAAGCTAAGTGCGACAAGTTAAAGACAAAGCGGTTTTAGGGTTCCCGGTAGGGGTTTTCCCTCCGATTTCGCATGCACTATTGCCTAGGATTTGTTTTGGGATAAGAAAATTATTGG
>NC_081346.1:42051901-42130959 GCF_029784015.1 Lycium ferocissimum
CCAAAGTCATAATTTATCCAAATCTTCCAATCTTTAACATACATATTCATAACATATTTCTATCTTCCAAGTTCATCAACAATCATCATAATTCACACTCTAATATCTCAATTTCCATAATGTCATAAAATCATACAAGTACGACATAAGTTCCTACATTCCGTTTCAATGCAAACTTACACCATATATGCTTCTTTACATTGTCAAGATCACAATAACACCACTAGCATGTTAAACAAAATAAATCCATTATTACTTCACCACTACATATGCCACGGCCAACATGTAAAATTCCAACTTCATCCAATTTCATTCAACTTTCATTTCTAACACAAACTCCACAATTACCACAACTAAATTACAACATAAACTTCAACATAATTACACTACACCATATCTTATGCATTCGGCCACATGCACATATACACCTTTGCCATGCAAACTTCCATATCTCTATGAATTCTATTCATTTCCATATATTACAACACAAACAAACCTTCAAAACATAATTAGAAGGGATGAATTCTTACCTTCTTCTTCAAGTTTCTTCACTTCACCAATTCATCCAAACGGCGAAACCAACGGGTTATCTTCCGAAATAATTGCACCACGTTGTAGAGGGACCTTGAATTAGTATAATTACCACAAGAAAATAATTTTTGAATCAATAATTTTGAGGGTTGGTTTTTCTTCACCTTGGCCGAATGGCCTTGGTGTTGTTCTTGAAATTTTTCTTGCCTTCTCCTTCTCTCAACTTGTCTTGAATTCTCTAGAAAAATAATGAACCTTGCCCCTTTATATAATTAGCTTGTCATGTGACCATGTCACATGACTACAATTAAATTTTTGTCCCTTTTTTTTTATTGCCATGGCCGGCCACCCTTCATGGGTTGGGCTTGGCCTCTTATTTTTTTTAAAAAATTTTCCAAGCCCAATTTCCTTAGCCCACATCTTGGTGATTCATGAAACCATTTTCCGACATTCCAATTTTGCCCTTAGTCTTTTCCGATATTTCCACATCTACATTTTCCATAGCCAACTTATGAACCAAACAAAATCAATACATTACAATGTCCTTAACCTTCCTTAATATTTCCGCGTCAATATTTCCTTAAACATCCCATGCACACCAAGTAGAATCCAATTAGAACCTTAATTCCTACCATTCCGACTTGTTTCCAATTTTTCCGAATACGCATAAAATGCGAGGTGTAACACCTAGGCCTTTCACAAATCGGTGTACTCGATCACCCATATCCGCTACCATGGCCGAGGCATATCTAGCCGATGTATTAAAGCGGAGACTATATTCTAGCGCACTCATACCACCTTGCCTCAAATTTAAGAATTTGTCGGCTCTAGCTCGCCGAACTTCCGGAGGCATATAATGACGGAGGAAAGCATCAACAAACTCTTGCCATACTGGGGGAGGTGCATTGGCTCCCCGTGAAGCCATCCAAACCGTATACCACTGGATCGAGACACCTCTCAATCTATATGACGCTAGCTCCACCGACTCGGTGTCTGAAGCATGTATCAATCGGAGCGTCCTCAACATACCATCAATGAAGTCCTGAGGGTCCTCCTCCGGCTTTGACCCAGAGAATTCCGGAGGGTTTAAAGTAATGAAATCACGGGCCCTTGCACTGACAGCCCTATCACCATGCCCTGAACTTTGCCTCTGAGTCTGGGCCGCAACCAACTGTGTAAGCAAATGTATGGCCTCTTTCACATCTTGGCTCCAAGCATCCGGTGAAAGAGCGGGAGCTCGGGCTGAGGCTCCCTCACCCTCATCTGAAATAGGTACTGTCTGAGAGGGCTGAGATTGAGCCGCATCCTGGGACTCACTTTCCTCTGAATCGTTTGCGGCGCTCTTTTCGCCCGCGCGCGCGCGTCGTCTTGCCCTTCTGGGCCACTGTAGCCTTTCTCTTTATAGGCATTTCTGAAATACATAACACACGATTAAGGAACGAGAATTCCTTACATCATAGCTCTATCGCACGATTCTTGTAAAGAAAGAAGGTCATTCATTCCTAAAATGTCCGCAGCCTCTCGTTTATAAGTGTGGCGCGCAACACACCCATAACCAAGACTCTACTAGACACGGCTCGTAGACACACCCTAGGACTGAACTGCTCTGATACCACTTTTATCACGACCCGACTGGGGGGGGGGGCGCGACGGGCACCCGGTGCTACCCCACCCGGGCACCCCTTCGCATACATTTACATAACATCTAGGTGAGCCATAATCATTTCATGCATTCGAATCATACACCATAATAGTCCTATTGGACGACAATCATCATATATCATGTCGCGGGCGTCTGTGCCACAACAACGTACATGGGCCGACGAGGCCGAAAAATGATATACAAAAATATAGGCCGACAAGGCCGGACACATCTATCCACATACACGTGACTACGAGCCTCTAAGAGTATGACATATCATATGAGCGGGACGGGGCCCCGCCATGCCCATAATTATGTACACAAAAGTGTCACGACCCGGCCCGTAGGCCGCGACGTGCCCTATTTGGACACCACAAACAGACATACATAGCAAATCGTCATATTCTAGCTTAACTCAGATTTCATATTCATCATTTTAAACAGAAATGCAAACAACATTGTCTTAAGTGGTCGCACGTACCAAAAATATCATATCAAAGTCAAAAGAGGCGGCGGAATACACGTCGCCGGATATAAGTACATATACGAACATACGGGCCGTTTAGGCCGCACCCAAATCTGATAGGTTGGCGGAATATACATCGCCAGATACATACACGTATACAGACAAATGGGCCGCTTAGGCCACAGTAGCGAACGGGACGGCAGTAAGACACAGATTGTAACCAAACGGACACACACATGACCCATGACCCACATATATGACTACAGGCCTCTACACATCCAAAACAGAACATATGACGGGACAGGGCCCCGCCGTACCCCAAATAATCAAATATACCAAAAGCGCATACATCACAAAAGATATGTATCCATATGTGGGCTCCGGATCGAAAGGAGCACTGCAGCAATGTGCGAGAATGTGTGGCCTACAACGGCATCACGAACCTCTGCGTACTCGCGGGCATGAAGCGGCCCCGAAGAAAGGGGGTCAGTACGAAGGATGTACTGAGTATGTAAAGCATAAAGTACAGAAATCCAAACCATAACTGAAGTGAAAGGTACAGAGAGAAAATACCGGATCAATCAATGTATATATCAAACCTGTATCGAAGACATATGTACATAATGCAAACAGAGATCATGCATAAGGCTCAGGAACGTGGTCACCACTCCGACGCTAGTGCCACACACAGCATACTCCAGAAGGTTTCAAATCTCCGTACACCCCGAACACACATATCGTATCATCAAACATATCACCAAACATATCATCAAACATATCATAGGCCATATCACAAGATAACTCCATAAGCGGAACCCGGCCTATGGCGAGGTCTCGGAACCGTAGCACAAGATACCGCCGAATTTATCATAGTGCGCACGATCACAAACCGTCCTTGAACCGGCGAACGATATCATAGTAATAGGCACGAAGCGTAGTAGTGCGGAAACTATGCATATACAGATTAAATCCCATGACTCGAACAATAAATACACATATATATCTATGGAGTTCAGGAGGTTCAAAATAAGTATCGAGTCTGTCGGAATTAGTATACAAGAGTTATGAGCCTTTAAATTCACAAACTTTCGAAAAATACTTCATAAGCCATTTTCTGAAAATTTAGTATCATTCACATTTAGGAGCTTTCAAATAACTTATGAAACAAACCAAACGGAGTCTTAAATTCATAGGCAAAAGTCCCCTCTTTATATCGTACCAAGGTGGATTAAGTAAGACAAACGAAGGGAGTCTCGGGACTAGTGGGCCCACCTCGGCTCAAGTCGAAGTGGCGGACACAAATTACGAACATTAGACTCTATGGAGTCATCCATGTAAGTTTCGAACGATTCTATCACATTTGTGCAAAATATGGATGTTCGAGTAGTTTTCCAACAAAACATAACAATTATAATTCAATGACATTGAATGAATAGTAGCAAAAATCAGACTCAGATTCCTAAGAACGGAATTGCCCCCGAGGCTCAAATCTCAACCTAGTATATCTAGGACATGCTAATAGAAGAAAAGGGATAGCTTTACATACCTTTTTCACTTCTTACGCTCGTCCAAACTCAAATCCCGTTTGCTTCAAAATCTACAATTGGTCATAGTTGCCAAATATAAGTTTCAAGCTTTTATGCATTCAAACTTAAATCCATATTTGTCTACCAAAATTTCGGCAGCACTTTCCCTATAAATTCAACATCCCCGAAACTTAGCTCGGCTATAATATCAACAACAACAACCACAACAATAACAACAATCATCAAAATCACAACAAAACGCATTCTAACAAAATTTTCATTCCTTTCCACATAATGCAACTCTTTCATTCTAACTTCACACCCTCCAACTAATATCAACATTTTTCCACATCCATTAACTAACTCAAAATTACTTAAGTATATTTCACTAACATTTCAAGCAACACTCAAGGATTCAAGCAATTCCGCCAATTCCATACTCTATCCAAAACTTCAACAAATGCGACGAAACTACCAAAATCACCTTGTTTTCTTCCAAGTTCATTAACAACAACCATAATTCACATTTAGAAACTTACTTTCATAGTATATAAAAATTATAGAAAAATCACATAATTTTCCCATAATAACATACAACCAATTTCAATGCCATTTCGAATCGTTCAAGACTTATTTACGTCGTAAGCATCATAACGACGCAACTAACACGCTAAATGAATTCCATTTCATCTCTCCCCTTATTCACATGGCACACGGCCACACACTCTCTTCACACACACACGCCATGCACACATACACCATAATTCCAAAATTCTCATTCAATTCTAATCATGATAACATGCAAACTTGTCCCATAACATAAAACATAGAAATCTTACCTTTTTCTTCAAATTTCAACTTCCCGCAAACGTGGTTCTTTCGCTAGACTAATTGTACCACGTTGAAGAGCACCTTGAGCTTGTCAAGAATTCAAGAAGAACAAGATTCTTAGATGAAAGCTAAGGGACTTGGAATTTTTTTTTTCTTTTTTTTCTTTTCTCTTGTTCGGCCGAAAGGCCTTCTTGCTCTTACTCTCTCTTTTGTTTTGTTTCTCCTTCTTGAAATTTCTTGAAGAATTAATGGATGGCCCCTCTTTTATTTATAATCACATGGTATAATTTCCCATGGGTTGGGCCTTGGCCATATGGCCGGCCACCCCTCTTAATTGGGCCTCTATTCTTCTTTTTTTTTTTTTATCCCAATTGGTTATGAATCATATTTTGAAATTTTCGAAACTAATTTCCAAAATTCCAATTTCGCCCTTAGCCTCCCCCGACGCTTCCGCGTCCACACTTCTCATAAGCAGCAACATATGTATCAAATGAAATCAAAATATGACCTTATTCCTTACAAGTCACAATTATTCCAAAATTTCCAAATATGTGAAAATACGGGATATAACAAAAAGAATGAGTACCAAAAGCTACGGCTCCGAAGAAATGGAGCTCTGTGGTGCGACCTCTGAATAAGCAGCTATGGATCAAGCCTGTCTCCCTGTGCACCTGCGGGCATGACGCAGCGTCCACAAACAAAAGGACGTCAGTACGAAGAATGTACTGAGTATGTAAAGCATGATCAACATCAATATCGAAGCACAACAAGCGACATAGGAAATAGCATAGGAAGGGAGGTAGCATTATCATCATCATGGTACGTGCTCGCTTTCTCCTAGGGACTTCTCATTTTTAATAAGTATCCATGTACATAATATTATCACATCCATATTCATATCATAGTCATCGTCATTTCACATATTTACATACATATACATATATACATATATATATATATATATATATATATATATATATACATATATATATATATATATATATATATATATATATAGCGTACCCGACCCTAAGGTTCGGTGTTTCATACATACTCGGCCAACCAAGGCTCAAGGTTATACGTACCTGGCCCTACCAAGGCTCAGTGTTATCCGTACCTGGCCCTACCAAGGCTCAGTGTCAATACCAACTGATCAGTGGTTGCACAATAGGTGTCGTACCCGGCCGACTATAGCGCGGCTCGGTGTAGTAAAATACATATATTATACACATTCATATACATATATTCCTACCCGGCATCATAAGCTTGGGGTCTTACCATAGCCCTTCATAGGCACATTTACATATAATAGCTCGTAAGCATCTTTAACTTCATTTTTACTCTCATCACTATACTATCATCATCATTATGGTTACATCTTACATTATGGGCTTACTCATATATATAAAATGCGCAGCACAATCGTCGTACATATTAAGGATCGGGAGCTTATGAGCTCAGAATATCAATCGTTCGGGAACAACATACCCATATAGAAGAATTAGGAATTTACCAAGAACCCTGCCTTAAGAAAGAAGGGTTAGCCTCACATACCTTTTTGTCGCACTATTCTATACTTGTACGACTCCTTCCAATGATAGCATTTAAACCTTCATTAATATCATAACAATGGCCATTAGTCATTCACATTATACACTTTTTCTAGGTTTCTCAATTTGCTTCTAATTCACCCATATTCATGGTCATAATACCCAACTTCGTCCATTCGTCTAAAGTGTCTAGTTCATGTTCTTAATACCATTTATAACACATTTATATCACAACCCAACAACATTCATGATTCAATTCCAACTATGTCTCAAAACGTCACTATTCATCATTCATAACCCATTTTGCTATTCTCTTTTAATGACCAAGTATTTCAACTCCCAAATACCTTAAACAACATATAAATATCATGAATCTTACCTTAGATATTTTAGGAACAAGCCTTGGTTGCTAATACTCCTCTTTGAGCAAAACCTAGTTTTTCTCCATTTGGATTTCTTGACTTGGATGATCTTTGATGATTTCCTTTACTCTTGATTCACTTATTTAATGTTGTTGATCCTCAAATATCCTTGAAAACTTGTGTAATAAATGTAGAGAGAGATTCTAGAGAGAAGTGGTGTAGTGTAGAAATGAAATAAAATAAGTCTTGGTCCTCATATTTAATGAATTGGAAATCTGTGCTGAGGTGAACAGTGGTCGTCCATGGAGGTTTACGGTCCATATTCCACTTTACGGACCGTACCTCGTGGACGTCTTTAACCTTAAGCAGAACCAGAAACTTTGGCAGCATGCATGGTGATTTACGACCATGGTTTACGGGCCGTATTTCACTTTACGGTCCGTCCACCAAATCGTATTTAACCATTTCTCCACCGGCGTAAAGTTGAAACCTTTGCATGCCATTTTACGACTGGCTATTTACGGACCATATTCCACTTTACGGTCCGTATTTGGACTTCACGACCACGGGCTTTTGCCAACTTTCAACTTTTCACATTTCTAGACTTTTTATTCTATTCATTCCCATCCATTTACATACATTGCCCATGAAACATTATACACTCGCACTCCTCGCTCTCATCACTAGTTCGTCCACTTGCGTACCAACGGGAAATTTTTCGAGGTGTAACAGGGCTAGTCCGTTTAGTACGTTTTTAGAACACCTTTACTTAAGACTTTACTCATTTTAAAAAGAAAATAGTTTTACACGGGTTTACAAAAGTTTGGTTTATGCAATCAAAGTTCATTATTTTTTTGATCCTGGAACTTATCTTAAAAACCATTTGTTTTTATAATATAAGAATAACATTTGTCATGGGCTTAGGCCTAAATTACGCCCTCTTTTCTACAAAATGATAAAGGTTTGTTGGGCTTTGGCCCCAAAAATCCAAAAATCTCTTATTTTTTCTTCAGTTACTGGGCTAAGCCCCAAACATATTTGCTTTTATTTTTCTGAATAACTTTGGTTAAGTGGGGCCCAAAATATGATCTCTTTGGGTTGGGCCTTAGCCCTCAAAACTCTATTGTTTGCCCTAGTTATTTCCAGAAAAATAATGTGTATGTTTCGATGCAAGTGGGTTACGTATGCATATGCCTAAAACTATTTTTTTTTTTTGTCTGATTTTTAGTTTAAAAGGACAGAACTCATTTTTTGTAAAGCATATTATTTACACATAGTTATGAAACCCATTTTTCGCCTGGACTAAAAATAGAACTTTTGAAAACTGACCCATAGCTGGAAAAGGCGTTTTTTCTTAATTTTGAAAAGATAAAGTCTGATTTGAGGAAAACATGATGGCAACATATATTTTTGATAAAGATGGAACTGATCCCTTTTATTCGAGATAATAGTCAAAATACCCCCCAACGTTTGACCAAAATGCCAACTACACACCGAACCTTTGCGGGGGTCCTATTACCCCCCTGGACAAATTTTTTCAGTAGCAAAATGGCCCTTTTTTGCTGATGTGGCAGTAGAGCGTGAATACACCGCCCGGGGCGCGTGACGGCCTTTAAAAATCTGCATCCGACCTTTTTGGACGCCAACTAAGCTGCCACATATGATGCCAAGTAGATAAAATTTGAACTCCTCCATTTTTAGGCTACTTCATCTTCATCTTCACCCTATTTAATATCCATCCCCATTTTTTGTTGTCAAAATAATATCCATTATAAACGAAAATCTCAACCGAAGAAAATCCACATATGATTCCGAACAACTTGTTAAAGAACAACTTTCCACCATAAACGAAAATCAAGAAAAAAAAATGAAAAAATCAAGAAAGAAAAAGGAAAAAATCTGAAAAAAAATAAGGATGAAAAATCTAATCTTGTTAAAGAAAAATCGATTGAAGTTGCTTGTTTGGAGTTGCTACTTGTTGCTTGGTTGGAGTTATTTAAGCACTAATTCTTTGAGTTGATTTGGGGAGAAAATTAAACTCCATTACTAAGAATTTGGAGAAAGCTATGAAGAACACTAAATGGGTTTCTCTAAATTCTAAATTATGCCGGAGGGGGCAGACTTTGCCTTGAGACATTTTTTTTTTTTTTTTTTTAACTTTTCAAGGCACACTTTTAGTTAAGGCATACTTTTGGTTATGCCTTAATTAAAAGTATACCCCATAAGGCATAGTTCCTTAAGGAAAAATTTTGCCCCATAAGGCAAAACTAAATTATGCCTTGAGGAAAAGTTATGCCCACTTTTAGTTAAGGCTCCGCATAACTTTAGTTTTTCCTTAAGGAAGTTATGTTTTCCTGGAGGGGGCAGGAAGACTTTGCCTTGAGAATTTTTTTTTTTTTTTTTTTTTTTTTTTTTTTTACTTTTAAAGGCACACTTTTAGTTAAGGCATACTTTTGGTTATGCCTTAATTAAAAGTATGCCCCATAAGGCATAGTTCCTTAAGAAAAATTTTACCCCATAAGGCAAAACTAAATTATGCCTTGAGGAAAAGTTATGCCCTCTCCGCATAACTTTAGTTTTTCCTTAAGGAAGTTATGCTTGAGAGGGCGAATTTTGCCTTGAGAATTTTTTTTTTTTTTTTTTTTTTTTACTTTTAAAGGCACACTTTTAGTTAAGGCATACTTTTGGTTATGCCTTAATTAAAAGTATGCCCCATAAGGCATAGTTCCTTAAGAAAAAATTTGCCCCATAAGGCAAAACTAAATTATGCCTTGAGGAAAGTTATGCCCTCCGGCATAACTTTAGTTTTTCCTTAAGGAAGTTATGCCGGAGGGGACTTTGCCTTGAGAATTTTTTTTTTTTTTTTTTTTTTAACTTTTAAAGGCACACTTTTAGTTAAGGCATACTTTTGGTTATGCCTTAATTAAAAGTATGCCCCATAAGGCATAGTTCCTTAAGAAAAAATTTTACCCCATAAGGCAAAACTAAATTATGCCTTGAGGAAAAAGTTATGCCCCTCCGGCATAACTTTAGTTTTTCCTTAAGGAAGTTATGCCGGAGGGGGCAGACTTTGCCTTGAGAATTTTTTTTTTTTTTTTTTTTTTTTAATTTTAAAGGCAAAATTTTATTTAAGGCATAGTTTTGGTTATGCCTTAATTAAAAGTATGCCCCATAAGGCATAGTTCCTTAAGAAAAATTTTCCCCCATAAGGCAAAACTAAATTATGCCTTGAGGAAAAGTTATGCCCCCTCCGCCATAACTTTAGTTTTTCCTTAAGGAAGTTATGCCGGAGGGGGCAGACTTTGCCTTGAGATTTTTTTTTTTTTTTTTTTAAGGCATACTTTTGGTTATGCCTTAATTAAAAGTCTGCCCCATAAGGCATAATTCCTTAAGGAAAAGTTTTGCCCCATAAGGCAAAACTAAATTATGCCCCCTCCGGCATAACTTTAGTTTTTCCTTAAGGAAGTTATGCCGGAGGGGGCAGACTTTGCCTTGAGACTTTTTTTTTTTTTTTTTTAAACTTTTCAAGTCACACTTTTAGTTAAGGCATACTTTTAGTTAAGGCATACTTTTGGTTATGCCTTAATTAAAAGTCTCACCCCATAAGGCATAGTTCCTTAAGGAAAAGTTTTGCTCCATAAGGCATAACTAAACTATGTCTTGAGGAAAAGTTATGCCCTCCGGCATAACTTTAGTTTTTCCTTAAGGAAGTTATGCCGGGGGCGACACTCCCTCCACCCCCGCCTTGCGAAATTATTTCTTTATTTTATGCTTGAGCGGGGTTCGAACCCAAAACCTCGTGTATCCAAGCTAAGGGCAAAACTTAAAGACCACAAATATGAAGGGCAAAATTTAAAGACCGCAAATATGAGGGGCAAAATTTAAAGACCACCCCAAAAGAAGGGCAATTCTGCGAATTGCCCATTGTTTAATCAAATTAATGGATGAACTTTGTTCTATTTGGTGTTAGGAAGCTTCCTTTCACATTTGGGTTTGTTTGGATTAGATTTGAGCAAGTTGGTGTGATTTTTTTTTTCAACTCCTAGTGAAGATGATGATGATGATGATGATAATGTTGATGAAGATGAAGGAGAATTGGGTATGGGTTTTCGCATCCTTAATAAAAATGGAGTATGGAAAATTGAGAGATTTTTTTTTTTTTTAAGAAGAGTAGATGGATGGAGGAAGGGGGAAATTAATAAAAAATGGGGCAAAATTAAACACGTGGCACGTGCGCGCGTGTGGACAACCGCCATTTAATATTTGGGGGTTGGCATTGGACTGCCACATCGCAAAAAAGCGGCCATTTTGCTACCGAAAAATTTGTCCGTGGGTAATAGACCCCGCAAAGGTTCGGTGTGTAGTTGGCATTTTGGTCAAACGTTGGGGGGTATTTTGACTATTATCTCCTTTTATTCCCTTACTATACTAGCCATTTTTGTTCTCTTGGAAAATGTTTATACTAATCCGTTTTTTGAAAATCGCGTTGGGGCTTAAGGTCTAACTAAACGGTATATGCACCGTTCACCTAAGATGCCTAATTCAAATATAAGGATTCCAATAATAATAATGTGAGTTTTTTACAACCATACAAACACAACATTTCAACCAAAAAGGAAATTTGCACGCTAAAATTTAAGGGGAAAAAAGAGATAAGCTAGGGGTGTACCAAACCCCTTAAGAGACCTTTTTAACCCATGGTTGGGCCTTCATGCCATTCTCATCCATGGATGGGCCTTCAATAATACTAGCTTCCCTTTCTTGGACTTTAACAATTTTTGAAAGAATATTCCTATTGGGCCTTTGGCCCAATAGGCTAGTTGGACTCTGGCCCAAGTGGTCGTGCAGTAGGAGAAGGGAAAAAGGAAAAGGAATTGAATTAGTATATGTTTGGTGGATCTAGTCCTATCAGAACTATACATACATATATACATATACATATATATCCCCATTTGAGTCTATTTTTGATGAACCTAATACTAGCATAACCATACATAAAAATACATATACATATACATATACATATACATCCCCATTTGATTGCAAGTGCACAACTAAGGATCTGATCATATACCATTGCTTCACTGGAAACCTTAAATCATACCATACCAATGGGAAAAGGTTGTCACCACCCTTATTCCCGACATCGCACAAGTTCCAAGGGGCTTCATGAAACCCAGGCATGGTTGGATATCGGGGAGTGGCTAAACCTATCCCCAAAACCTCTTCAAATTCTCAAAACCCAGTGTTGCCATAGTATACAACCAGAGTCTCAAAGTTGTGCACAAGTATCATCGTATGATACGTATCTTAAATGCAAGCAGCATTAAAATGAATTCAAAATCATGACAAGGATTGAGGAAGGTATTGTAATATAATGAGGCACATAAAATATGTATAATACTTTCAAAGTACTTAGTCAAAGAAGTGGCATAAACCAATCATACTCTTTTATTTGCACATGCCTACTGTCTATGATTGACCTACTTTCTCATATATATACACAGTATACCTATGATATACAAAGGATGTGTATACCAAGTGTATATCATGTATATATACTCTTTTCCCTTTATTAAAGTTGTATGTATATTCTGTATATATATATCCACACTTTTGAGTGTTCAACTGTAGACCCCAGGTTATTTGTTTTATTTAACCAAATCCTATCCCTTATAACAGCATCCAAATATATAAACTAAGACTGATCCAGGTCTAACTTAATGTTATAGCCCGTATTTCATACGTTCGGATATTGCGAGATAGTGGTGAGAAGTTAAGGACAAGACTGGGTTCCAAAATTATTTTAATGTACAAGTTGGTTTTGAATATTATTTATGACTATTATTAGTATAGAAATATTGTGAAAGGTTAAGGGCAAAAATTTTTCTTTAGAAATTCGCAAAGATGGTCGTGGAAATAATGTGGAAGGCTAGGGGTAAAATGGTAATATTAAGAAAAGTTGAGGGGTAAAACGGAAATTTCTGATGCAAGAGTTCATAAGAGTTCCAAAGGGCCATATTGGCCATGTGAGGAAATAAGGGGCAAGTATGAAAAAAAAAAAAAGTCATCTTTTGTGTTGGAAGAAAATTCAAGAAAAAAAAAAGGAATTTTCTAGAAAAAGAATGAAAGGGGTCATGTGGCCATATTTTTGTGTTGAGGGACTTATTCATAAATATGGAAAAATGGGTGGAAGACTTGTATGTATTTATGTGGAAAGTCACCTTATATTCATCAAAATTCTCTAGAAATTTCAAGAAGAGGAAGAAGGAGAAAAGAAGGAGAAAATTTTAAAGGCCATTCGGCCAAGTAGAAAAATTCCAAGAAAGTATATAAAAATATTATCTTCAAAAATCATTTCCTACCAATTCAAGGGTCCCTAACGAGGTGGAGTGGTCTTTGGAGCAAGAAGAATCCATGTTCTAGCCAAGTTGCAAATCTTAGCTAAGTGAAGAATTGAAGAAAGGTAAGGTTTGATTCTTTCTTGTATGTTATGGACGATTTTGCATGTGTGAGTGTGTAAAAAGTGGATGAAATTCTTGGAGGAGTAAAACCATGGTGTGGCCGTGACTACAAGGGTAGGACCGTGTGTGTGTGCATGTGTTGTATGTTGTGTTGTGTTGGTTGTAGTTGTTAAGTGTAGAAGCTATGGAATTTTATGAAAAATATACATGTAGGGGTGTGGCCGAATGGCATGGATTATGGAAGAGTGTGGTGAATTAATTTTACTTAACATTGTAATTATTGTTATGGTAAGCTCTATAATGTAAAGTAAGGATTTAATAGTTAAGAAGTGAAGTTGTGTTGGTTGTGGTCATGCAAAAGTAGTAGTTGGCCTTGCATGTATATATATGTGCGTAGGGATCATGTTTTAGTTATTTTATCTAGTGTTTGGTTGTTGTTGTTGTGGATACTATGTTGGAAATGAAGGTGGGATGACTTTAGTGAAATGGTAGTAGTTGGAGACTTGTTTTAAAAGTTTATGTAAAAAATTCAACATAATGTTGTTAGTATGGTGTTGTTGGTATATGAATTACAATGTTGTTAATGTTTTTATTGAGTTGGAAAAGTCTTGAAGAAGTAGTATATCGATTAAATTGTTAGTATGTACCTTAAAGTTGATCATTGAAATTGTAGCATGGTTGTTTATTGTGTTGCTAGTTTGGGAAGTTGAATTCCCGGGTTGTTGTTGATTGAAATCGATCTGTTGAACTTGGTGGGAGGGTATATTTATTGTGAAGCACGCATTAAATTTCGGTAGACAAATGGCTACTTTGAATTTCAACTTCTAAATGCCTAAATTGACACTTGGTAAATGTGACCAAATTGTAGATTTTGGCGAATTTGGAGCGGAGATTTGGAGGCGTGAAAAGAAGCGGAAAAGGTACGTAAGACTTCCCTCTCCTTTCCTTGGCATATCTTCTTAGACGATAGGCTTGGCTACGCGCCGCGGGATCTCCCTAACTCTAGAAATCCACGTTGGAAATTGGCCACTATTCCTTTAAGTAGAATTGAACCAAAAGCTTATGAATAGCAAAAGGATGGTCTAAACACCTAGAACTTGCAAAACGAATAGGACCCGATTACTTATAAACCCTCACAAGTAAGGCCACGGAGTGTATTATATGTAAATTGTATATGCCCGCCTCACTTGACCGAGTGAAGGTCCACTATTTTTTTTTCCTAGATATAGATTCCTTATCGTCCCGCTTACCAAATGATAGGTGTTGTAATTATTTTAAAAGAGAACCTTTCTATGATGCCAATAACGGTGAAATTTATGAAGAAGACACGTTGATGACGAGTGTAATAAGAAGAGTCCACCATTAAGAGTTCCAAGTTAAGAACTCAATATGAGTATGAAAGTGTCCGGATTATCTTTTTCATGAATTCAATTTACTTCTTATTGTGGCTCTACTTTCTAAAAGATTCTAAAGAAATATTATATGAAGCTTATGATCATATGCTACGCTTATTTTTAATGCCACGTTTTATCGATAGTCTCGCCTTATAATACTAGTCTACGTTGTCTATGTATTGTATGTATATATATGTATACGGGGAAGATGGGAATAAAGGGAAGCGCTATAAATGTTTTGGTCCACCCGATCACTGGAGTATGATACATGATTTCGTCCCGGACGCGGATGCCGGACGCGGGATGTATGGTCAAACGGATCGGAGCCGACGACGCCGGCGATACGGTATGCTCTATTATATGTATATATATATGTATATACCAAAGGAGCTATTTTCAAAGGAAGCAAAGCATAATGCATATGGATCGGGCCTAATCACGTTCCGGTTGCAATATAATAGATGGGCATGGATCGGGCCGCACGTTCCGCAGTTAGAATATAATAGATGTATGGAATCGGGCCGCACTTCCCATTAGCACTAGACATGCATAGTATCTGCCGAAGGGCATTTACATGTAAAATTAAAGTTATCTTTCTACCCTATAATATGCTATTCTTTCATGTTGTTGTCCTTGTTCTACGTTCTCTCGCATATTTGCTTCATGTCTTACGTTTCGGATAAGACATTATTTTTTGAATTGACGTCCCTTCTTGCGTTTTTGACGCCGCGTCATTTGGGAAACTTATGCCAATGCGCAGTAAGGTGACAGAAACGGCGGTCCGGAGCTCCTTAGAAGTCCACCAAAAACCGTCGAGAAATTATCCGATTGTTTTTGGAGCCAACGCTTGTTGGAATTACTTGTGTGTATATATTTGGATTGACCGAAACGGTAGCACTTAGCCCATTTTGATGCTATTTGTATATTTGTCTAAAAGTGATATTATAGACAAGATATGTACCGAAAGCAGATATTGTGAGCCGGTTGTCGCCGCCGATGTAAATTAAATTAATACGACTTTATTAGTTCAAGTTTATAATTATATATATATATATATATATATATATATAAATGGAAAAAAAAAATTTAGTGCGGTAATTCACACGGCCCACTTAAGAGTAAGAGTTTGAAACGAGGCAAGGGGTGCTCGGTACGAGTGTCGGGTGCCCGTCGCGGCCCCTAGTTGGGTCGTGACACTTAAATCCCACATTTCTCATCTAGATGATTCACTAATTTCCTATATCATAAACAAATGAATAAACCTTCACCTAGTAGCAAATGAGTAGTTGCTCGAATGTAATAAATGGTTACGTAGAAGGACGTAGACAAAGAGAGAAAATTCTACAACTTGTAATTTTCCTTTGACATAATTAGAACACCAAAAAAATATCCAAATAGGACCAAATAACATCGATGAACTGGGACCAAAGATAGTTTCATATTCTCGTGAAGGACCATAGAAAGAATCTTTATTTCAAGACAAAAGAGTAGGAACACATTACAACAAAGCTTCATGCAAGTTACCACTTAAGATAGACAGGGAAAGAGGCCGCCTATGCGGTCAACAAATCCCGGTAAAACGGCATAAAGTTCATAACCAATCTTCACATGTTCGACTTCTTTTGAACTCCTAGCAGAGACATTTATTGTCAACAACCTTAAAATAGTTCATTGCTTTTAAAACAAAACCAAAGATCCTCTTCTTGAAATGACCAGTTCCATTATTCTTATCTTCCTAAGTGCTTCTAGATCTTTACACAAACCAATTTTCCTAAACCCTTTTTTATCTCCAACCCTTTGGTGAGATGATGAGATTTAAGGAAGCCAATATACCTTCAAGACAAGAGTGTCCCCTATGGTCTATAGGCTGGTCATGACACCCCTCATTTGGGGGGCAGATACCATGAGTCAAGCTTGGCTTGACTCTTCCCTGCCCCTCTTTGAGGTGTCTTGAAAAGACCATCCTAAGCCAAGTGGTTCACACTGTCTTTAAGGGTATTCAATCATGTCCCCAAATATCAACATCAAACCAATTCCACCCTACACTATTCATCTTTTAGAAATACATAGGCAGTGCTCAATTATTTCTTCTCCATGATTTTATACATGATAGGATTCTGAATAATTCCAACAGCATAGGATCAAACCTCATCAGACAAAGCACACTTTTACCCTTTTAATCTGAGTTATACCATAATGCCCACTGAAGTCTAGGTGTCACAGTTAAGTTCAAGAAATGAAGATTCTTACCAATCTTGCATTTACTAAATGCTTTTCCCTTAAATTCAGACCAAAATTAGTACATTCACATGACCAAGTCCACACATAAATACATACACACCAGCTTTAAACACATTCATCATGGAGCAAACAGAAAAGTAAGCAGGTTACACTTCTAAAAAAAAAAAGAAATGACATCAGATCCTAGTGAAGAATTTACCTATTTTAATATTTAGCAAATGGCAGTTTCAACCTCCCTAATTATGATAAAGATATGACAGACACCTACCCCTTTTATTTTAACTTATCTTTAAGTAACATGAAATCTCAATGATTCTCCCCCAAGGCATGACAAACCACCCTTGACCAATTCCCATATCTCACTAAACCCCTCACAGTCATGAAAACACGGTCTAGAAAGACAAGGAAGCCTCAGGGTCTGGAAAGAAGAAAAGGATAGGGTGAGTTCATCACGTCCCCTTCCCTTTCCTGAACCTTACTTCCGGTAAAAAGGGATCCTAGGCCCTACTGGTCATTACCTCCAGTTCATACCTAGGCTCACCTTTTGCTCTCCCAAAGCAACCTCAGCACCCTTTTCCTTATTCCCATACCTAATGCCAATCACCAAACTTATGGTCAAGAGTGGTTTGACTCTGCCCCCTTAAACTAAGTCTCATCCAGACCCCTAATTGATCACATAAGTTAACAGCTTCTAATCATATCAGTTTTAAGATCCTAACTTTGTAAAGCCAAGTTGAATCCCTTTTAGACACTAACATTTGAGAAAAGTTGAACATTTAAATCACTTAAAAGCTCAAGTTCAGACTGAACATCAACCTCTAGGTTCAAAACAATTCCCTTTCCAATTGATTAATCATTTTTCAAGTAGTTAAGTTTCATTAGGACTCAAACCATCTTTTTAATCCTCTCAGACTCCTTTTTGAAATTTCAAGCATGAACCAGATACATAAAAGAAAGTCTGATGATATGAATGTCAAGACTGAGCTCTATAAAAATGAAACCAAACATGATACCTAATCCTGCTAGTGACACATAGGTATTCTACTTCATTTTAAATGACCTCTACAACTTTATGGACCCTTATTAACTCCTAATGGACCATTTAAGAACCTGTTATCTCATGAGTGACCTTGAATCCCAAAACTTCATTTTTAGACTTCTCTATCATATTCTAGGATATTGCTACTTTAAAGCTATCCTTAATGCATAACATACAACAATTCAGAATTATTTGACTAACTCAAGCACATTCAAGCAGACTTGAGAAGATTCAGACCCACATAAATGCAAGCAGACCCTGACTCTAAATGCCTTAGACACTTATCAAAGGCTTCTTATAAACATGCCTAGGCTCCTTAAGCTTTGTTTTAACCTAATCATGATCTTTTCTCTTTTTATCCCAATCATAACTTTATGTTATCTAGTTGGCATTAGATAAGTATACAGACCCATAAAAGAACAAATTTAGGCAATCAAAATGGCATAATCTTATTCAAGTAAAGCAACTACCTCAAATACTTCAATCATGATCGTCACAGTACTTTATTGCATTCAAATAGGACCATTGTTGACTTAAAAGCTTACCAAACTACTATCATGACTCAAGTGATCATATCCTCATCATATTTAAGTGTTGGACAGCAAAGATAGGAACCCTCAACATCTAACATAGCACATGAAGTCTATTCCAACCATATCTAACTAACCAATACATTATTTGACCATATACACTCAGTCTATCTCCAGAACTACTTATTAATGTCAAACATATACTTTGAGAATAGAAGAAGTAACCTCCACATCTAAGACAAGATAGTGCATCTTAACATCACCCAAACAGTCCATTTATTTACTTGAACCAAAGACAACACAGCAACCAACTAGCCTCAATAAGCTATCATCATATAGATTAACTACTAAGCAGTAAATAAAATAAATAAATAAATAGGATAGAATATTACCTCTAATGGTGCATCCTTGGTCAAAAAATGAATTTGAAAGCCTTGTGTGCTCCTAAAACCCACACTCAGCCACACAGACTCAAGACAAAAGAAAAAATAATTTTTTTTTAACTCAGAAAGACCTCAACTAGTGAAGTCTTAAATTTTTTTAGTAATAGAGGCTTAAAATTCGAAGTTTTCAGCCTTTCTTTAATTTTCTCCAATTTTTTCTACTCTCTGAAACTCCTTTAAAAAATTTTGACTTCAAAGAAAACTCATACTTTCTCTCCAAAAGCCTTTTTTCGACTTCCAAAGCTTCTTTTTGTAAAGGGGGTATCGTCTGAAGCTTCAAACAAATGATGTGGGACAAACCTATTTTCTTAAAAATTAGCCTTTGTGGACCTTTACACGGCTAAGATTATCTCAAATCAATAATGGATGGTCAGATCTGAGTCTTGCTTGACTCGATCTGACCCATCTTTGGTCAACCAATGATATTCAAGCAAGGTACAACACAATACAGCAAAAATCAACCAGAATAATCAACTTTGACTAAGTAAATTCAAAGAAAAGCAAAAAGAAAAGGTTTGATTATCGATTCGGGTAAGATTTGAGTAGATACAAGCTCAACATTAATTGCTTATACGAAAATAATCTTTATAAAAATTTGCGCATCTTACACTTTAAAATAATCTTAAAAGTTGCACAAGATCTTACACATTCAACGTAACCTTTCCATTTTTAGGACGAGAGAGAAAGAGAATTTCACGAGGGCGGCCGGGGTTTTAACGAGAAGAGGAAGAGAGAGAAGGGGAAGGAGTGGAGTTTTTTCGAAAAGAAAAATGAAGTGTGGGGGGGGGGGATACCACTTTTAACATCTTTTAACAATTTCTACGGGCCTCGGCCTAGTTTGGGTTGGACTCGGTCCATATATATATATATATATATATATATATATATATATATATATATATATATATATATACACACACACACGTATACATATATATGTGTATACACGAGATATACATATACATGTATACCCCGCGAGTGTGTATATATATATATATATATATATATATATATATATATATATATATATATATATATATATATATATATATATATATATACTAAGTGTATACATGTATATGTATATCTCGTGTATACACATATATATGTATACACGTGTGTGTGTGTGTGTGTGTGTGTATATATATATAGATTAAAATTGATAATATTTTAATTATAGATAAAATTAGGACATAATTATTTTATTAAAATAGTTTAAAAATTGGCCAAATTGTGTTAATGGGCCTAAACTTGCGAACATGGCCCTAATGGATTCTGATCCAACTAATTATTTTAATTATGGCCAAATTTGGCCTTAATTGATTTTAATTTAGCTAGTCATTTTATTTATGGCCATATTTGGCCTAATTAGCAGGTTTAAAAATTATATTGCATTAATGACCTTGATTAATTTAAACCAATGAATTTGATTATGTCAATCAAGGCCATTAAGAGGCTAATTTTACAAAAATGACCCCAATTTTCTTGAACCATGACTTGGTCAAAATAACTAGATAATTTAAACGTCAATTTGCAATAAGGACCACTTAACTGATTAAAACATTTATAGTTAATAAAAATAAATTTGATAAATCACACAATCATGCAAAAAATTAATGATTAAAGGGTGAAATGGTTAATTATTTAAATTACTCGAACTCCATGGATTAAAGGGAATAAAGTATTTGCTAACTTTGATTTTTGGAAATTTAATAATTAAATTATAATAATTATTTTAAAACAAAAATGCCCTTTTCTCTTTGATTATATCAAATAAGTATCTTATAAATGTCGTAAAAATACCAATTAATTTCTAAACAACTTTGTGATGTCATGAAAAACCTTTCATCAATTTAAAGGAGCAAAATATTGTTCTAAGCAATTTTATAACAATTATTTAAACCCTTTAAGGTGCATATCTTATTTTATTTATTTTCCAAGGACTCTGAGTAATTAAAGTAAATTATGGGAGGTAAAAAATTAGGTGTCAACAGAGATGACGTGGGAAGCCGAAGAAGAAATGAAATCCAAGTATTCCCTTTTGTTTCAAAGTGAAGGTTCTTGATGGCTAAGGACCTATTATACCTTACCATTGACATGCTGTGTTAACTTCAAACTAACCCATTTCGTGATAGGTCATATCCCAGAATGAGGCATCGCAACAAGGACAAGAAACTGAACCGTGTTTATAAGATCGGATATAACTTACAATGTTTTCATTTGATGTATGATGATCGCATTACAGGGGAAACTCTGCAAAAATTTCTGTAGAATCCTTAGTGAGCTAACCCTCCCTGTGCGCTTCTACATTCAAGGATGAATGTTCCTGGAGGGGGGGGGGGGGGAGGATGTTACACCGCACACTTTTACATTGATTGCGTCATGAGTAGACTAACGTAAACCCGAAGAAGTTAAGACTTCTCCACTAGGTTAATAATGGTTTAAAACAATTATTAAGGAAGTGTCGTAAGGATTAGAGGTCAAATGAATCGAAGAGAATAAGTTTCATCAATGTAATACGTCATACTTTCGGGCTATGGTTTGAACCGCTCGACATATGTAAGTAGACCCAAGCCCCAGATAATTTTGGTCATATTGAAATATGTAGATCAAGAACTCAGTGTATAAATGGATGAAGTCTCAAAACAATTTAAGACTTAATAGTATCTCAACGATGATTGGAGATAATATTTTGTATATGCCAAAAGAGGCAATGGACTAGTGCTATATCGCAGGATCATGATAACGAGTATAGAAAGTGTGTTAAATATGATTATTATTTAAGTGAATTGAGATAAAGAAATTAATTGTGTGTAATTGGTTAAATAGGGTATTGTAGTGGAAGACAAGAAATTAGTTAAAATTATTGGATAAGTATTATGTGGATATAATCCATGTGGATCTTGACAAGTGGCATCATGTAAAAATAATTAGTGAAAACATGTAATAGTTGAGGTGGCATCACGTGTGCCCTATGATGACATGTGGAAAGGGGAGGGATTTCCATATTATGTCACTACTTGACTTTTCACGGAGAAAATGCATGTTGCATATAATAATATATATATATATATATATATATATATATATATATATATATATATATATATATATATATATATATATATATATATATATATAGATACATATATGAAACAGAAATATAATACTCCCTTATTCAACAACATTAAAAAAAAATCCACGAGATCAAAGTATAATTCCCGTCAAGAACGACATACGGGTTTTGTGTACCGCTTCGATCTCGTTGTTCTGTTTTGTCGCGTTGTTGAATTCGGGATTTCTTCCAAGTGAAATAAGGTTGAATAAGAGTAGTTCTTGCCATAAAAGGTAAGAATTATCCTCTCCTATATATATTTAAGTTTTTCCAGCTCATACCGAAATTGTGAGACGAGAAATACAGAGTTAATAAAGCGAAATTTTAAACAATGTTGTTATTGTCGTGTGGGTTGTTTGGTGATTTTTCTAAGTTGTTTTGTGGTTGGATTTAATGGATTTGATGTGGCTATTTCTATTCTTGTTATTTTGAACTTGAGGGGTGTGAAAGAAATAAGGGAAATGCTATCCGATTTATTATAGAACAAGCCTGCCGCTCAATGTGTTGTGAATTATGCTATTCGTAGCTTGATGTTAGCTATAGTGTTCTTTTAATTTCTTTCTATTGTAATGTTATTGAATCACGTTATTCTAGTTCTTAAGTTCTTATTGAGATTCATAATGACTAGTGGATACATAACGTTATTAGGAGGTTTATCGACCTTATGTCACCTTGATGATCTCAGATTATGTTTTTAATGTTTCTCATGCAATATATATATATATAGGAATAACAGAAGTAGATATGACAAATAATGGAGGAATTTTTTACATTAGCCCAGACTTCATAATAAATTTAGCAGAATACGGAAAAAATATTAAAATAGGAATACAAACAAAAGGATACGAAGAAATGTGTGATGGTAATAATCTTTTAATGTGCGTAGGATTTCTAGGAAAAATGACCAATAATAGTAATACAAAATTTAAAATTAAGGTAGAAGATGTAGTGGAAGTAATAGGAAATAGAGGAATAAAATTAATAAAACCTGGTGCGATGAACGTGGATCGAACACGTGACCTTTAGATCTAGGTAAGTAACGTATTCAGTAAGAAATCTTCTTATTTTTCTAGTGTTTCTTAGTTTTTGTCAAGTAAGGTATATCATACGATAATGAAAACTTATGTATTTACTAAAACTATGTTGTCTCATAGAAATTTGTCTAATAACAGTTGATGGCCTTCTTTGTCTAGCAGTAAATGGTCGTCTCATAAAATATAGTTTTAAGGTCCAAAAATCTTCTTGCTCTGCTACCAAAAAGAGAGGGGGGTCAATATTTTTAAAATTTCAAAGAAAGTTCAAAGAACTCAGTGGAAAATTTAATGTGGTTTTTATCAAATATTTAAACAATCCTACTTGGTACTTTCTCTCTCTAAATGTCCTCTTATAATGTAGTTATATTTCTAAGTTTTTGTTTATCTCCCATTATTATTATTATTATTATTATTATTATTATTATTATTATTATTATTATTATTATTATAATTATATTTAGTAATCTGGACTCTGTCCAGTCATGAATCTTGTTACACTGTTCATCTCTTTCTCTTAACCTTTGTTTTTAATAACCTTCTTCTTTAACCACACCCCGGCCAGGCCAACATCATCTTTTATCATTTTTTGGACATTAAAACAGCCGCTTTATCACCTAGGAATTTATAGGTTAATCCATCGAATTTATTAAGAAGTTAAGAGAATAGCCATATACTAAGTGTAACAGATTCATAAAAACATAGATTTATATAAACATTGACATAATTTCCATAGTTGGGAGAGTAGTACAGAAAAACATAGTAATGAAACTTACATGATTTAATGACGGAGAGAGGTTTCCCTTTCGGGGAACCCTAAAAACTACTTCAAACTAGGAGAATTATATCTATTTTACAATAGAAGATTATATCACAAGAATTTTGGTGAGGGAAAGGAGTTCAGGCATTTGAAAGAGAAAGGGAATATGGATGTTGTGGTTCTTCTAAATATGCACTCAAAGCTTTTTCTACTTTTCTTAATTCTCGTCTCATTTCTATATCCCTGTATAAATACCAATAGTTAATAGCTATTTGTTTAACAAAAAGTTGTGATCTCATATAAAGTAGCTAATATGGTTTAAATCATCTTTGTACTTATTTCTGAGAGGATTTTCTAGATCTTATGTATATTAATAACCTATATTCTAATCCTGATATTATGTTTATTAATTCTTGTAACCTTAGCTGATTTTCTTTAGAGTTACTTAACCTAATGTACTCTGGGTATAGCCTATTTAGTTCTTTTGTAAAGGATTTAATGATTTCTTGAGGCATTAGATTATGCTAGGGGAATATTGGGTCCAAACTACTATATTTCTCCAGCATTCAGACAAAACCCAGACAAAATTCCTCAGTATAACATACAAAAAGACACAGACAAAGTAATTTTTGTGAAACTTTTTAGATATTATGTCGTAGTTCATGGCAGAACTAATGGTATTTTCCAAACCTTGCCAGAAGTCATAGACTCTAATAAAGATATACAAAAACCTCTTTTTAAAGGATTTAATGATTTTACCGAGGCATTAGATTATGCTAGGGGAATATTGGGTCCAAGCTACTATATTTCTCCAACACTCAGACAAAACCCTTAAATAAGACCATTTGTGAAGAGGCAAGGGATCATCATCAACAACACTCACGAGAAAAAATCACAACATCCATATTCCCTTTCTCTTTCAAATGCCAGACAAAAGAAGAGCAAGAAAAACATATAGTCCAGAATTATCTCCAAGTCTAGGGATGTCGCCAGTCCATAGTTCAGATCTTTAAGGAGACATGGTAAATTTTCAGAACAGTGCATTTCAAGACTCGCAATATCCAAATGATGTAGATTCTGGAATGAGTTTTGATTTCATTGCACTACATAATTTAGACACATGAGGAGACTAGTAAAAGAGGTAATAATGATAGCCAAAGATAAAAGAAGAAAAGAAAAGATTCGTTGACAAAAGCAGCAATGGCTAGAAGACAATATATTAAAGTAACTTTATTAAAGTAAGTTTTAATAAAGTAGCTACAGCAAAGGACATATCATCAAAAGGATAATAATATAAAGTTTTCTTTTGAAAGTTTCACGTGATGATGGGGCCCAAAGAGCACCTAGCTGAACTTAGAAAGATTTGATTCTTTATATTTTGGAGTCCGAAGTTAAAGTCCGCCAAACGCCTATAAATAAGACCATTTGTAAAGAAGCAAGGGGATCATCATCAACAACACTCACGAGAAAAAACCACAACATCCATATTCCCTTTCTCTTTCAAATGCCTGAACTCCTTTCCCTCACCAAAATTCTTGTGACATAATCTTCTATTGTAAAATAGTATTAGTTTTTAATAATTCTCCTAGTTTGAAGTAGTTTTTAGGGTTCCCCAAAAGGGAAACATCTCTCCGTCATAAAATCATGTATAATCATTACTATGTTTTTCTGTACTACTCTCCCTACTATGTAAATTATGTCAATGTTTATATAAATCTATGTTTTTATGAATCTGTTACACTTAGTATATAGTTATTCTCTTAACTTCTTAATAAATTCGAAGGATTAACCTGTAAATTCCTAGGTGATAAAGTGGTTGTTTTAATGTCCAAAAAATGATAAAGGACGCTGTTGGCCTGGACGGAGTGTGGTTAAAGAAGAAGGTTATTAAGAACAAAGGTTAATGGAAAGAGATGAACAGTATAACAAGATTCATAACTGGACAGAGCCCAGATTATAAAAAAAAAAAATTTAAAATAAAATAAAATAATAATAATAATAATAATAATAATGGGAGATAAACAGAAACTTAGAAATATAACTACATGATAAGAGGGCATTTAGGAGAGAGGAAATACCGAGTAGAATTGTTTAAACATTTGATAAAAACCGCATTAAATTTTCCATTGAGTTGGTGCCAAGTATTTAGTAGAGATATTAAAGAACACCTAGGACACCTACAAACGGTATTCAGATTGTTTGTGGAAAATTGAATAATAATTAGTAAGAAAAAGATGGAATTATGTAAAAATTATATTAATTTTCTAGGAGTAGTACTAGGAGATGGTAAGAAAAAATTAATACCTCATATAGCTAAAAAAGCTTTAGAAATTCTAGACAATTTAGATAATGTTAAAGAATTACAAAAATTCCTAGGAATAGTAAATTATGCTAGAAACTTTATAAAAGACTTAGGAAAAATAGCAGGACCATTATATTCAAAAACACGATCTAATGGTCAAAAAAACTTTAATACTGAAGACACTAAACTAGTACAAAAAATTAAAGAAAAAATAAAAAATATTCCTGACCTAAATATGCCACTAGAAACAGACTATTTAATCATAGAAACAGATGGTAGTTTCGAAGGATGGGGAGCAATATTAAAAGCAAGACCAAATAAATATAGTAATAAAAGTGAAGAAAAATATGTGCTTATCAAAGTGGTAAGTACAAAGAAAAAGGTAACATGAGTAGTATAGATGCAGAAATTTTAGCTGCAATATACGGATTAAATAGTTTTAGACTATATATCTTTAACAAATTAGAAATACTAGTTAGAACACACCGTGAAGCTATAGTTAAATTCTATCAAAAGATAAATGATAAAAATAGTAGTAGATTTCAATTTATAACTTAAAGTTTGAACATATAAAAGGAAAAGATAATAATCTGGCTGATCAATTAAGTAGATTAAAGATTACTGTTAACTAATAACATGATTTTCCATTTGACAGCATGAGACCAACAAGTTCTCAGACAACAGACAAGGGAAAAGGCATACAAGCCTCAACCCCAAACACTTACAGACAAACGGTACTAGGTAATCTTCATTTCAGACCTATATCTTCATTAGGAAGTGACCTAGAGAGAATACAATTTGGAACTAAACATAATTTAATATTCTTTCCACCATCAAACATGACTTTTAGAAAATTACCAAAATGCATAATAGATAGACAACAGACATGTTTGGTAGACAATTTATGGATATCAAATAACAAAAAAGATTCTAAACATTTTGTAGCAACCCTAGACGCACTTTGTCAATATTTTACAGACAAGAATCTAGACAAAATTTTTAAATATTATGTCGTAGTTCATGGCAGGACTAATGGTATTTTCCAAACTTGGCTAGAAGTCATAGACTCTATTAAAGATATATAAAACCTCTTTTTAAAAGATTTAATGATTTTACTGAGGCATTTGTTACACCCCGTATCTTTGAAGAAGCACTTATCAAATTTGAAACATAAGTACGTTGAGTTATGGTTAAGTAAAACCACTTTGGAATATAAGGAGCAAGCAGTATTAAGTATATTTAATGAGTGAAGGATGTAAATAAGGTACACGGAAGGTTTATAAGGAAATGAGTGGAAGAAATGGAGTAGTACGACTTTGGAGAAAGGATGGGTAATGTTTTGTGTGAAAATTTTGGTCCAACTTGAGGGACGAATATCTCTTAGTATATGAAGTGTTTTGAAGTGAAACAAAAGCCTAAAATGAAGTTCGTCGAGTATAGTTTCCAACGCAAACCACTTATCGATATGACTTCGGAGTAGAGAATTATGAAAGTTACAAGTTCGGTTGACAAAGCAGAAACACGTGCTACAGTGCTGCTACAGTACTGCAATTTGACCCCTATATAAAGGGTAATAACCCCCTTTTTCATCAAATTTTGCCCAAAAAATTCCAGAAAAATAGTTGAGGGTGTGAGAATATCAAAAAGTGAGCAATTTTCAAGTGGCGGAATATTAGTTTAGGTCCGAATAGCACGTGGTTGTGATTGTAGTCTTGTTTTGCGGAGGATTCTAACGCGGATTCGAAGCTGATATCGGAGATATTGCTACTTTAACAAGAGTAAGGTATGAATCTCTTTCTTTTTATGCTAATACCGGTTCATTCACGAAGATAGAGTGGTTAAATAATTGTATAGTAAGTGGGTTAGTTACGAAAGTTGGAAAACAGCATGTGAGCTGTTTTATGGTATATATTAGTGTTGGAAATGATGTTATTGATGTTGGTATTGTTGTTGTTGTTGTTGGTTGCTGAATTGAGGTTTTGGGCTAGGCATATAAGTAGAGGAGATGCTGCCGAAATTTTGGCAGATTCTAGAAAGAATTATTTGAAGGCTTAGGATAAGTATATAACAATGGGTCTAATCATAGTATGAATGGTCTTATATGTAGACTTGCAGGCTCGGACAGATAAGCGTAGGTCGTTGGAGGTTGAACATGTATGTTAAGGCTCGTCCCTTTCTTTCAAAGGCATGATTCTTATGTTATGATCTCGTACATATTTCCATAACCACCTTGTTTCCAAGAGCTAGAAGTTTATGACTCTTAAAGCTTCTTATGATATTAAAGATGAGAATGTTTTTATGAGGATTACAATGATGATGATTTTATGCTTAAAAGTTTCAAGTTATGATTTCAACGATGATATGAAGATGTTGAGTTACTTCATGATTTTCTCGATTCTATTCATTATTGTTGATCTCACCTTATGAATTGTTCCTCCGAGGTGAGATATAGCGATAATGGTTGTTCCATAATATGAATCAGAGGTTACCGACCTTACTTCACTCCGATAAAGTTGTATCTTTCATATGAGCTTTCTTTCATACTATTTACATTATGCATGTGAACATGGTATATATGGATCGGTACGTACGTTCCTCAAAGACTAACTTATATGGATCGTGCCGTACTCTTCTCGGCAATAACATATGATGATTATGGATCGGGTTGCACGTTCCACAGCATTAAAATTTATGGATCGGGTTGCACGTTCTGCAACACTAATATTTATATTATATATGTATATATATATATATATAAATAGGTGCTTGTATACATATGATTTTAAGAGGTACAAGTTATCCCTCCCATTCCATGTTACCTTTCATATCCATATATGTTGTTATTAATGCCTTACATACTCAGTACATTATTCGTACTAACCCCCTTTCTTCGGGGACTGCGTTCATGCCCGCAGGTACAAATACTCAGTTTGGTGATCCGCCAGCCTAAGACTTCTGCCCAGCTAATTGGAGAGCTCCATTGTTCCAGAGCTTGAGTCTTTTTGGTACAGATCCTTTTGACATAGACTTATGCACATTCAGGGGTACGGCGGGGCCCTAACCCGTCATATTCCACTGTTATATTCTTAGAGGTCTATAGACATATGTGGGTTGTCTATATGGTTTCGTCAGTTGTACAGATGTCGTTCGTTTTGGATATTCCGGCGTATAGTGGCAGCCTTGTCGGCTTACATATTTTATTGTGTTTGGTTAACTGTGACTCCTCGGGGAGACAAAAGTTCATTCTCGTATATGGCATTATGAGTTTACGACGCTTTTACGATTTCCACATTGTCCTTAGTATCGATCGTTATATCTAACGTGTTCGTATACGAGTGTCCAACTCGGGCACTAGTCCCGGCCCATCGGTTTGGGTCGTGACAAAAGTGGTATCGGAAGCGAGTTCATCCTCGGAGTGTCTACGGGCACCGTGTCTAGTAGAGTCTTGTTTATTGGTGTGTGTTGTCCACCACATCTATAAACAAGAAGCTACAGGACATTTTGGATGTCATCTCTCCTTCTTACTCTAGATCGTGCGATAGAGCCAGAGTCTATGAAAGATTGCTTCTGACCCTTTTTTCCTGTAGGTAAGCAGAGATTGATAAAGATGAAGAGATCAGCCTCGGACATTGGGGGTGTGAAGAAGACCCCTAGAGTAAATTCAGGACCACAGGCTCCGGGACCGCTATTCCGTTGAGACTGATCCCTCTGAGGACCCCACGACGATTCCGCCAGAGTTTTGACTTCTAGGGAGGAGGATCCACCGGAGGGCAGCTATGAAATTTAGGATGAAAAGTAGTCATACATGCAGATTGAAGGTGATTATTGAGAAGGCCATAATAACATTTGTTTAGTCGGAAAAGTACGAGATCCTTTCTAATCCACAGGGAGATGCATTACGAGAATTCATTGGAATCTGTTAGAACTTCAATTTGTTCTAGGTCATGCGATAAAGGTCACATAGTAGGGTGGATGCGATCGTACCAGCACTAGCACACCGGATCCCACTAGCACTCTAAGGTTAAGTGTCACGACCCAACCCCGTAGGCCGTGACTAGTGCCCGAGTTGGACACTCGTACACGTACCTGTTAGATATAATCAAACTGAAACTAAACATAGTATGGAAGCTGGCAAAAACAAAACGTTGTCTCAGAACCGTCACATATATATATATATATATATATATATATATATATATCAAGGTAACTTTGTCTCCTGAGGAGTCACAACCAATCAAGCGTGGCATAATACGCGAGCCGACAAGGCTGCCACTACATACGGGAACATCCCAAAATATATATGCAAGCCGACAAGGCTGCCACAACGTACGGGAATATCCCAAATATAAGTCATATTGACACAGCTGAACAACATCTATATACATCCCACACATATGTCTATAGACCTCTAAGAGTATCCATAGTGAAATATGACGGGACAGGGCCTCGCCGTACCCCTGGATAAACATATATATACATCAAAAGGGTTGTACCAAAAGTCTAGGCTCCGGAACAATGGAGCACTCCAAGACACCGAGTATAAGTCCTAAGCCGGAGGATCACCAAAGCGAGTATACGCACTTTTCACGGGGCATTTAAACGCACCCCCGAAGTGGGGGTCGGCACGAGATATGTACCGAGTATATAAAGCATGAAACACAATAAGGAAGATCATAACTGAAATAGAGATTCCAGGGGACAAGTATGATAATCAAGAAATCACTGTACCTGTGCCTTATGAAATAAAATCATGCACAGCTATATCATATACCATATCCGGCCCATTATGGACTCGGTGAATAAGTTGTATACATGTATGCCATGCCCGGCCCATCATGGGACTCGGTGCCATCATCACATCATCATATCATCATATCATCATATATGTATATACCGTACCCGGCCCTCTAGTGAGGGACTCGGTGAACAATGCAGTGAAACTGTGCACGACTACATACCCGACCCATCAGGGAACTCGGTGAAAGATATAATAACAGCGTGCACGAGCAGAGTAGTGAGCAACCATATGCAAACTAAATCATCATTTGAGACTTAATGGAATGTGTAGAATGAACTAACACTCGAATATCAAAGGCCATAGTCATGTTAAGTACCCTCTGAATGTCACTATGGACTATATCAAATAGAGCCTCAGGAATCATAGACACATATCAAGATAACATGAAATAGCTTATGGAAGTCAAGGACATTAGCCATCCTAGTGTCTCTAAAAATAGGAGCTTATACATTTGTCATTTGTTCGTTTCATATAAATCATGCCAAAAGAAAGAAAGGATAGCTTTACATACCTTTAACGCTTATCCGTGACACAATACGTATACGCTGCCTGAAGTGTCTTAACCTATATTAAGACGTTAAGATTTATGGTTAAGCTACAGGAAGGTTCAAAACGTATTCCAACGTTAGTAGTTCATTCCTAGAAAATTAGGCGGCATTTCCCCTATATTCAAGCCAACTATAAAACAACCAAATCAACATCTATAACCACACGTTTAAGTACTATATCAAGACTAACCAAGACAAGATTCAAGGATACTCCGAACAGACCCGCATAACATTCCGATCACCCCACACCGCAACGTTCACTAATAGTTAACCAACGATTACGACGTATTCAAGTTATTCTTTTTTTTTTTTGGTAAATAAAGGAATTTTATTCAAACCAAATTGGGCATTACACAGCCAAACAGGGCCGACCTCCTGTTTCTCAAAATTAAAAGCAAGACTCTACTTATACAAAGGAGCCTAACTACATACTAAGCATATCTAAGCATATCGAACCACCAAAAAAATAGAACAAATATGTCAAACTGCATACTAAGCATCGACCTCGAGAACTAACCATAATTTTGACCGGTACCCATGAACCAGCCTCCCGGTATATCGAGAAGAGAATAGGCAATCGTCGAGGATTATTGAGAACCGGCAGCTCTTGTTGCCATTTCTGTTGTCTTGCCCTTTGATATGTATGTGGATGGCTATCTCTCTGCCCGATTCTATCGGCGTGAAAGTAGCCATTTTGGAACCTCAAAGGTTCCTTTCCCTCCCGATAGTAGCCACCAACATAGCGAAAATAGCAGATTATCGCACCTTTCCCGGTCCTTCATTTTGCCCATGTACACACCCAATTCACCTCCTCTTGCCAAGTGCCAATTGTCCTCTGAATACCTACCCAGTGGAGCATTCTTATCCACAAACCTCTAGTGATGGTGCAGTTGAAGAGTAGGTGGTCCATAGTTTCCTCAGCTGAGTTACAAAACACACATGAAGGTGGAACTTGTATGCCAAACTTAAGCGGCCTATCCCTGTCGCAAGTCTTCCCATGATAGCTAGCCACAATGTGAATTTGTGTCTAGGATGAACTGAAGGATGTAGGGACAGACTTTTCCAAAGGACTCGAGGATAGCATGGTAGCAAAGCAAGATACATTTACTTGATGGAAACTTTTTGAGCATGAACCATTGACTGAAATCTTGTAATCAAGTCCCCTTGTAGTGTAGGTGCTTGTAGAATATACCTTCTAGCTTCCAATATTTTCCGTACAACCCATGTTGCATTGTTGGGAATGGTGCGATTCTGTTGTAGCATTCTTCATATAATAGTATTTACCCATTTAATCCATAGACAATCTTTCTTTTCGAATAGCCCATAATTGTTTCAACAACGTTTATTCCGTGTGACCATGTGCAATACATTGAAACCCCCCCGCCGCCTTTGGTTGACAAACTTTTTTTTCCCATGATACAAGGGCTCGTTTGGACAAGACAAAGAGCACCGATCCCGGAAGGAATGTTCTACAGACCCCATCTATCAACTTCATAATCCTCTTGGGAAGAATAAACACACGAGCCCAGTAAGTTTGGACTCCAAATAAAATAGCTTTTATTAATTGAAGCCTCCCGGATAGGACAAGAGCTTAGCGGACCGGCCAACACCTTCACTCTATACCGTAATTTTCTCCACAAGGGCATACATTGGGCCACCGTTAGCTTCTTGGATGATAAAGGGACTCTAAGTACTTGAATGGTGAGAGCTCCTTCACGGTATCCAAGATGACTCAATATCTCTGCTTAAGCGATCATTTACCCCAGGACATGTATATTGAGCTTTTTTTCGGTGTTGGCTTTGAGCCCGGACACAGCGAGAATCTTAAGAAGAGAACTTCTTGTAGTTTAATTGAGTTCAACTCGGCTTTGCAAAACATTAACGGATCATCCATGAAACAAATATGCATAACTTTAAGCTTTTACATCTAGGATGGAATTGAAAGCGCTTGTTTCCGGCTAGCACATTTAACTCTCTCGAAGGTATTCCATAGCAATAACAAAAGGTAAGGGGACATAGGATCCCCTTGCCTTATTCCCCTTTTCCCCCGGAAAGGTTTTGTAAGACCCCCATTGATGACAAGAGAGTATGAGGCTGTGGAGATGCGTTCCATGATCCATTCTATAAACATATGTGGGAACCCCGTCGGCCAAACATCCTTCGCAAGAAACACCATTCTATAGAGTCATAGGCCTTCTGAGGTCAACTTTCATTACACATCTTGCAGATAATCCTTTCCTAGAATACCATTTTAAAACTTCATGACTAAACAAAATGTTATCAATGATACTCCTACCCTCTATGAAAGGCGATTAGAGGGGGCTCACAATTGAATTGATTACACCTTTCATTCTATTAGTCAATATCTTGGTAATGATCTTGTGCATTGTTGAGCGACAAACAATTGAGTACGTAATCCTTTACTTGGTGGGGGCATTTATCTTTGAAACCAAAGTTATCGATTGCAACTAAAAGTTTTTAAGAGCTTACCAGAGAGGAAAAACTCCTTCACTGCCTGCACCACATCATGTTTGATGTCACGACCCAGCCCCGTAGGCCGTGACTAGCGCCCGACCTGGGCACCCGTACGTACCAAAAGCCCAAAAATAATAACTCAAGTATACGGGATAATTTTGGCGAGGTTTTCTCTGTTTTCTTACTAACCAAAATTAACACCGCACACGAAATACCAACAAGGCCATACGAGCCAACATATCCACACACACATATATAGGCGAGCCGGCCAGGCTGCCATGGCGGGGGGAACTTCCGAACATATCGCATATACATATCTTTTGTCTGAGACATAGCCATAACCCACATACATGTCTACGGGCCTCTAACATACATAACGGAATCGAAGACGGGACGGGCCCCGCCGTGCCCAAATAAGTACATGTACGAATGTATGACGATATATACCAAAAGTACAAGCTCGGATCAAGGGAGCGACTCCAAACACGCCAGACGAGATATCCTACGGCGGTGGCGTATCACGCGTGCGTCTGTACTGTGAGCATGTAGCGCGGCCCCCCGAAGAACGGGGGTCGATGCGAAAGTGTACCGAGTATGTAAAGCGGAAAAGTAACGGGTATAATCATAACCAAGGACGGGGAATGCGAAATATAACGACGAGCTATGATTAAAATCGAAGTATAAAGGTAATACCTTATCCGAAACCTCAGAAAACATAATGCATATCAAATCATATGATGTCATGCAAACATATATCGTGTCCCGGCCCTCTGATAAGGGACTCGGTAAGTGAAGTCATGCATAACAAAATCATGTATCATGTGTGCGGATAGCGTGTCCCGGCCCTTATTAGGGACTCGGTAACATGGAATCATATACTCACAAAATCATAGATCATGTATACATAACGTGTCCGACCTACTCTCACTACGGGTCTCGGTGAATAATAATCGGGTGCCGTCACTGGCCACCATCCCCGTATCATCATATCATAATCATACAAATAACGTGTCGGCCCGCAAGTACGAGGGACTCGGTGAATAATGCAAAGAAGTGCGCACGAGAACATGTCTGGCCCGGGCTCGGTGAAAAGACATATCATAACTTGCACGAACGAGTAATGCGGAAACATATGCATATAAGTCCGGACTTAATGAACAAATCAACAATAAGTCATAATTCGTACCTTTCGGATGTCGTGACGGATTATGTCAAAACAGAATTTTTTTTTGAGATTGTTCGTACGAAGCAAATGTATCATAGGGCTCACGGAATATTCAGAATGATCGTTTCTTAACAAATGGACAATTCAAATGACATATCACTACAAAGAAATCGGATAACGATCATAGTGTATATGTAGGCCCTTTTGGGGATGGCACGATTACTTATATCGAATCATGTCTGCAGGACCATAACACATGTCAAAATATATCATAGATTCGTCGTATTTATCATTTGACAACGGTACAATGATCACAAGATTCCTTTAAGTATTATATAGAAATAAACCAATTAAAATCATAGTAAGAGGTCTCGGAGTCTGTGGGCCCACCTCGGGTAAATCGAGGTGGTGAACTCAAATTATGGATCATAAACCTTGTGGAATCATTCATGAGAGTTTTGGGACAATCCGAGTCCATTTGTGAAGATTACATACATATAGGTCACTTTGATGACAATTTATGAAGAAACTATTTCAATTGCGCTGAAGGAAATGGGGCCAATTTCAATCTCGGGTTTCGAGTGACAGAGCCATATCCAAGGCTCGCATCCAAGCCTAGTACGTTTAGAACATGCCAAGGAATGAAAGGGAAAACTTTACATACCTTCCTTGCCCTTCACGCTTGCCAAAACTCCAATCCCGTTTCGTCAAAAACTGCAAATGGTCACTTTTACCGGTTACTATTCATGTGACTTGAAATTCCAATCTTGGGTTAATAATTGTCTACCGAAATTTCGACAAAGACCTCCCCTATAAATGTGACACCCCGAGAATTTATCTTGGCTCAAATGCCAACAACAACAATCCCAACAACAACAACACCACCAATAATCGTTGCAAAGCACATATTAACATAAATAATCTTTCTTTCTACATAATACACTTACTTCCGTTCTCACCTCACACTTTCAATCCAATATCGACGTTTTCATATTTATCCGCTAATTTAAGGCCATTCCAATACGATTCGGGCACATCTCTTATTGTTCTACAAAATATACCAAATTTCCATCGAACCATAACTCATTCCAACTTCTACAATGCAACCAAAAAAACTACCAAACTACATTATTTCCTTCCAAATTCGTTAACAATAACCATAATTCACCTTTAAACCTTACTTCCATATTTATATAAAAATCATGTAAAATTCGTATAATTTCCCCATAACAACATACAACCATTTTCGATGCCGACTCAATTCATTAAACCTTTATTTACGTCACAAAAGGTTACAACGACACAACTAACGAACTAAATAGAATGCAATCCATCCCCTTCACACTACACAACATCACACGGCCATGCACCTTACTCACACACATACGATCACACTTCAACACCCACAACTTCAACCAAAATCATCTAACTTCCATTTCCGATATAAAATACACAACAACTACAACTAGAATATAACATAAAAAATCAATTAGTCTTGCCTACACAACACATGCATGCACACGGCCAAATCATGCAATTTTTCATATTTTTATAAATTCTATCCAATTCTCCATACTACAACACAAACAAATCTTCCATAATATGTAAAGAACATGAAATCCTTACCTTCTCCTCCAACTTTCACTTGCCAAAAGAAGCACCTTCTTGCCTTGAAAATTATACCAACTTGGAGAGCACCTTGAACTTAGTATGAATTCAAGAAGAACAAGATTTATGGATCAAGTTGATGGACTTGGAAATTTTTTTTTCTCTTCTTTTCTTGCTATGGCCGACGGCCACTTCTCTCCTCTCTCTTCTTGATTTTTCTTCTTTTTTCATGAATAATCTAGAATGAACCATGGCCTCCTTATTTATTAGTTTGTCACATGATTTAATTAATCATGGACTTGGGCCCTTAATTGGTCATGGCCGGCCACCTTTTAATGTTGGGCCTAAATTTTTCATTTTTTTTTTAGCCCAATTCATTATAATTCTTGTTTTGTAATTCCCGAAATAAATTTTCGAAATTCCAATTTTGCCCTTAGGCCTTCTCCAACGTTTACGCATCAATGATCCCATGAGTAACAACACACACCAATTGGAGTCAAAGTATGACCTTATTCTTTCAAATCGTAACTATTTCGCATTTTCCGAATATGCTAAAACACGGGATATAACATTTGACCAGGTCCCAATTCTGAGTAAAGAACTCTACTGGATAACCATCAACACCTGGGGCTTTATCACTAGGCATGTCCTTCACAGCATTGAAGATTTCCAACTCTGTGACAGTCTGAATTAGTGTGCACTTCTGCTGGTGTGATAAACATGGCCCTCTTTTGATAATCTCTGAGTTTGGACATGGCAACTCCTCAGCCGTTGACCCCATAAGGTTGGAGAAAAAGGATATAAACTCAGCTTCAACAAGCTTTGGATCCGTGAGCTTATTCCCTGCAGTGTCATAGATTGAAGTTATAGAGTTTCTACTAGACCTAATCTTCCACTGAGCATGGAAGTATTTTGTATTAGCATCACCACAATTTATCCAGGTGGCTCTTGACTTTTGTCTAAGTACCTTCTCCTCAACATAACTCCACTACGTATGTCCCTAAAGAGCTTCTTCTCTTCATCTATCAAAACTTGTCATACTGGTAAGTTTGCCAATTGAGATTGTATCACATCTAAACTTTGCCTAGGTAATTGCAATTTACGGCTATAAGAAGCCATATGAGTGTTCAGGTCCCTTAATGCAATTTTCAAATCCTTCAGCTTATGCCATAGCTGAAACAATCTAGTGCCATTGTACTGCCTTGACCATACAGACTCCAAAATGTGCCTGAAATCTGGGTGTTCTAACACTGTTTTGAAGAGTTTGAATGGTTTGGGGTGGATATTAACATGGGGTTTAAACTCAATGTATATGGGAGAATGATACGAAGCCCCCGAGATTGAGAAATTCTCGCTTCCACATGCCCATATGATTGCAGCCATAGCAAGTTCCCCAATGCCCAATCAATTTTAGAGTACACCTCCCCTTGTTGCCGTTTGTTACAAAAGGTGAAATGCCACCCTTTTGCCCTTAAGGTTGTTAAGCGCAAGGCATCCACACAATCTCTCGAAGTCTTTTGTCTCGACGCGATCCACGGGGAGCCCATCCTATCCTCTGTAGATAGCAAAGTGTTGAAATCACCAGACAGTAGCCAAGCTCCAGTAATGTTATTTCCTAGTCGAGTTAAGTCACTCCATAATCTTAGTCTTTCTTGAGCCGAATTCTTTGCATACACAATAGTTACAAAGGCGGAAAAAGCATCGCCATATTGTCCACTTTGCAATGGATGAATTGTTCTTGGACACACGGCACTCGGACACATGGGTCGGGTTTCCCAAAAAGAGCCAGATCCTACCATTTGGGGCCATTGGATAATTGCACACAATACTCCATCCACTACTAACTTTGCTCAGTATGTTCTGAGCTTTATTCTCTCGTACCCTTGTTTCTAAACAACCAAACAATTCAATCTTATTCAAGTTATTCTTAATAATCTATAGTCATAACATTTCATCGAAACGACCTTATAACAGTCCAACCATTATAACAACATGATGCATAACTCTAACTACACTTAATCTTCCAATTCAACGAGAACAACAACACGTCCCAAAACAGCCCCTAATTAACAACATAGAGATGCCCGATAATCTCACGAATGCCTACAAATACACCAAGCAAATGACATACGCTTCTTATACATTATCTCATACACTCTTTTCATCCAAATTTGCGAATCATATCAACACATACACGACAACAACATCAATTATTCATATGCAAGAAAACTACCTTAATATCACAATAAGTCCTTAAAACAGCCCACAAAACAAATACAACTTCAACTTTAACCATCAAATTCCTTCACTTTCATCTTATAATCCATGACAACAACAACCACAATGCTAATTAAAATTAATTCACCATTACTAATTAGAACAACCCCCTACACGGCCCAAACAACACCTCAACATCAACATACATAATTCCTTATATCCAATTCACATCTACCAATTTATACAAGTCTAAACCACCTCTAAAACATGTAGAAGAAGATTAAATCTTACCTTAACAAACTTGTCTCCTTAATTTGTTGAAATTCTTGGATTGAAATGGTAAATATTCTTGCTGCCCCAATGACTAGTTCACATTGCTATTGATCTTTCAAATGGTTGGAATACCTTGGAAAATTAATTTTTGGTATCAAATTTGTGAGCTTAAGCATGCTCAGCCATGGCCGTGAGCTGCCATGGCTTGGACTCTCTCTCTCTCTATAATTCACAATATGAAGAAGATGAAATGAATGAATGCCTTAGTCCATTAGTCATCAATTTATTATATATATACGACATATATAGATGACACGTGCCCCACATAGCATGGGCCAATCAGATTTGGCCATGCTATAGTGGGGTCCACTTAGCCCACTAATGACTTAATTAATAATAATTAGTCTCTAATCCCCACTTAATAATCTAATCATGGTTAATTAATCCCTAATCTCCACTAATATTTCTATACCAAATAAAATTTATAAGCAATTCGTGCACTAATTAAAACGGGGATTAAAAGTCTCTATCTCATATCCCAAAATAATCTTGTCCTTAAACTTATCTCGATTAGCTTAAAAATATTCCAATGTACAAAAATACGAGATATAACATCCTTCCCTCCTTTAGAACATTCATCCTCGAATGTTAAACTAGTCTTACAAGGTCTTATAAAGACTTCGGGGGAGTCTCTTTTATTGCTATAACATATAGTTTCATCTACCAATCAATATAATCAATTTAGGAGTTTAGATTACCTGTAGGCATAGGGAACAAGTAAGGATACTTATTCTTCATCTCCTCTTCGGCCTCCCAGGTCATCTCTTCCCTGTTATTATTTCGCAACAACACTTTGACGGAAGCCACATCCTTAGTACGCAACTTTCTCACCTGACGATCAAGTATAGCTATAGGGTTTTCTTCATAAGATAATTCCTCCGTTACCTGGACCTCATCCACGGGGAATACTCTAGAAGGGTCACCAATACATTTGCGAAGCATCGACACGTGAAAGACTGGATGCCGCTTCCCGAATCGGATGGTAGGTCCACTCACGGACAACCTTGCCTACCCTACGAATAATCTGATAAGGCCCAATATACCTCGGACTAAGCTTCCCTCTCTTGTCGAATCTCATTACACCCTTCATGGGTGACACCTTCAGGAATACCCAATCACCAATCTAGAACTCTAAGTGTCGACGTCGATTATCTGCATACGACTTAAATCGTGCGACTGAAATAATAACTAATAACCTTTCTGAATAAGCTTCACGTTATCAACTTCTTGAATCATATCTGGCCCGATTAACTTAGTCTCACCAACATTGAACCAACCAATAGGTGACCAGCACTTCCTGCCTTACAAAGCCTCATACGGTGCCATCTGAATACTAGAATGGTAGCTATTATTATAAGCAAACTCAATAAGTGGCAAATGATCATCCCAGCTACCTCTGAAGTCAATAATACAGGCTCGCAACATATCTTCTAGCGTTTGAATAGTACGCTCGGCCTGTCCGTCAGTCTGAGGGTGAAATGCTGTGCTAAGATTCACCTGTGTCCCCAATCCTTTTTGGAATGATCTCCAGAAGTTAGCTGTAAACTGAGCTCCTCTATCTGAGATAATAGATGTGGTAACCCCGTGAAGTCTTACTATCTCCTTAATATATAACCTCGCATAGTCCTCAGCTGAATACGTAGTCCTGACTGGAAGAAAATGGGCTGATTTTGTCAGCCTATCTATAATAACCCATATAGAATCATACTTCCGTAGAGTGCGAGGTAAACACATAATGAAGTCCATATTAATTGCTTCCCGTTTCCAAGTTGGGATCTCCATTTCTGTAATAATCCACCGGAGCTTCGATGCTCCGTCTTAACACATTGGCATTCGGCACCGAGCTACGAACTACGCTATGTCCTTCTTCATGCCATCCCACCAATATAAACATACGAGTCATGATACGGCTTTGTTGACCACGGATGAATAGAATAACGGGCATAGTGTGCCTCCTCCCGTTTGTTGCGTAGCCACCGCAACCTCGGTACACGTAACACCTCCTCCATATCGTAGCACTCCGTCAGGCGTAACCTCGAATGGGGTCTTCTCCTTTTTAAGGGCTGCATCTCTATACTGTGCCAGAACAGGGTCCTCGTATTGGCGTCGCTTTACCTCTTCCAAGATAGAGGATTCGACGGCTCTCGACGAAACCCCACTATCTCCAGAATCAGCCAAACGGACTCCAAGATTAGCTAGCTGATAAATCTCACGGACTATTTCTGTCACGACCCAACCCCGTAGGTCGTGACTAGTGCCCGAGCTGGGCACTCGTACCCTTTTCTAACCATAACCCGCTCATAGTAACTTATTAGGAACTTATATATATAAAACATACACGGTGGCGCATATACATGCCTATATTTATATATATACATATCATACATATAATCTGGGAATGTACAGAACACAAACATAACTGAACAGTGCTACCCACAACCCACGTACATGTCTACAGGCCTCTAAGAGTCATAGCAGAATCATATGACGGGACAGGGCCCCGCCGTACCCAGAATAAGCATACGCAAATATGTACATAACGAAAGAGTACGTACCAAATGTGGGCTCGGGACAAAGGAGCACTCCAAAATAGGCCCGCGGAGTCCTAAGGCGACGGCTCACCCAAACGAGTACACACACCGCGCGGCATGAAACGCGACCCCGAAGAAAGGGGGGTCGATGCGGAATATGTGCGGTATGTAAAGCGGGTAATACATTAAACGAGAATCAAAATCGGAATGAGGGTTACAGAAACAAGTGAAGAACCGGGAAAACATAATTTGCCTTTTGAAACGCTTGTCATGCATATACATATGTCGATAAGCCAAATCATATCATAATCAGATCATCGTATCACCGTACATACAAATCGTACCCGGCCCTCCAGTGAGGGACTCGGTGAGATATCATATACATCATACACATGTCACTTACCGGAAATCATGTACGAAGCACAGAAAACAGGTATAATAATCAGAATATCAGAATGCTTACTTTCTGAACATAAATCATATGTGTCAAAAACATATATCATATGTGGTCCACAATGGGACCCGGCGGACGGAACGTGGTCGCCCCTCACCGCTTGGCGCCACAACTAATCATACTTCGAAAGTTTTGTATATCTCCGAACATCTCCTCCGAATCACATCATAATTCAGAATCATATCATATTTCAGAATCATGCTTCATATCGTATCATATATCAGAATCATATCATCTATCAGAAACTCATCATACTTCGGAATCTCATCATACTTCGAATTGTGCGCACGAACATAACCGGCCCGGGACTCGGCGAAGGAATTAACAAAAATATGCACGAGCAGAATCGTGGGAATCATATGCAATTTAAAATATTTATAACCATATGCAATGTAACATTTACAAGGATTTAATAAATTAATCAAAGCTCATCATTATACACAAATTAGGACAATAATCTAATCACGTCTCTTCCGAACGCCCCTCGGGCCCACATGTCAAACCGAACTCTAAATGTCATAACTATGCATCGGAATCATAAGCGTATCAATCCTCATTTTAGGCTCAGTAAATACGTAAGGAATCATATTCGGGGGTTAAGATAACAAACATACTAAATTCTTTACAAAAACGTGAAAACTGTACAAAGAAAGTCTCGGGGGCCCACGGACGAGCATCAACCCCGCCCGAGCCCGCCTATGAAAGTTGGGGGATATTATGCCTCATGAAGTTACCTATTAGGTTTCGGGGCGATCCGAGCTCATGTAAAAGTTACGAGCGTTTGAAGTTCGGGACCTTTTGGTAGCAAAATTCTTTATAAGACTTTTGAAATTCAATCATTTGAAAACATAAGAACCTTAGTTTGGTTACATTAAAGAGTAAGTCTTTGAAACGAATAAAGTACAAATCTAAGCTCGGATCCTAAGAGCGGAATTACCCCGAGGCTCGGGTCATAACCTAGTTAGCACTAAGACATGCCAAAGAAGAAAAGTTACGCCTTACATACCTCGTCGCTCTCAAGCTAAGTCAAGCCTCAAGTCTCGGGCGCTCCAAGATCTACATGACGCCAATATACCAAACATTAGCCATAAGCATTTAGGCATTCAATTCCAAACGAACATTAAGTTCTACCGAAATTTCGGCAGCATTTCCCCTATAAATACAACACCTCGAGAATTCAACTCGGCCAAATTCAGCAACAACCAAACCAACAACCAAGCTACAACATCAATAATCAATTCAAAGTACATTCTAACATTAATAGCTCTTTTTCTACATAATTCAACAACATTCATAATATTTCAATAACTCACCTCAACTACTTACATTCAAACCAATATCAACGTTTATACGTTCGATTACTAATCTAAAACCATTCAAACAATATTCAAGAACGTTTTAAACAATTCACACAATTTTTCCAAACAACCCAAATAATGCTCCAACTCACCCGAATTTGTCTCCAAACCCGAAAACAACACCAAACACATTCTTCTCTTCCAAATTCATAATTTACACCATTAATCCGCACATTAACAATAAAATTCTCATAAATACAAAAAATTACTCAAAATTCACATTAACTTCCAAATCAACCCATAACCAACTTAACATCACTTTGAGCCATTAGACTTTGCATTTTTCCTCATAAAATCCATAACGACGACAACTAAAACACTAACGACAATTTGTTCATTCTTAACACACAAAGAGGGGACCTATTCGGCCACCACCCAATCCACACATATGGATGATTTTCATTATTTTCTTCACACTACAACAATCAAAACATGCTAGCTAGAATTAATTCATGACTTTCAACACAACATACACATACACGGCCAAACACCACCTACCAAACTTCAACTTGAACTTGATTTCTATCATGAATTTCTTCCATTTTACCATGCAACAACACATATAAACCATTCATAACACATAAAACACAAGATTAAACTTACCTTCCTTCACAACTTCTCAATTTGCCCAAAGTTAGCCAAGGATGAAAACGAGCAATCCAACGCTTCCAACAACTCTTCCACGTTAATAAGAACCCTTGAATCAGCAAGTTTGCTTGAAGGAATTATTTTTTTGATGGCTAAATTTTTGTCTTGATTTCCAAGGGTATGGCCGAATACCCTTGTTTTTCTCCTCCAAGGTTTTTTCTTGATTTTTCTAGAACACAAAATGAGGAAGATGACTTATTAGTCATCTTTTAATTCCCCAATTTTTAACCATCCATGTGGCCATGGTCCACCCCAGGGTGGCCGGCCACATGGCCACTTATTATTATTTTTTTTTTTTTTGAATTTTCCAACTTTCCCAAAATAGCACACTTACTAAAAATGGAATATGACTCCAATGTTTCCTTAACATTTTCATGACATTAAAATCATACACAATTTTAAGCCTTTAAATCATACAAAAGCCGCTCGGGATAGTCTTGTCCCTAACTTATCGTAATTCACTCATGTTGTCCCGTTGTTCACAATACGGGATATAACATCCTTCCCCCCTTTAGAACATTCGTCCTCGAATGTTCAACTAGTCTTATAAAGTCAGATAAGTATCACGGGGGGTTTCCTTTATTACCATAGTATACAATCTCATTCACCAATGGTATTTCTCTTTTATTTCCTCTTTAGCTTCTCAAGTCATCTCCTTTCCATTATTATTCCGTCACAATACTTTAAGACGGCCACGTCTTTAGTGCGCAACATCCTTACCTTATAACAATATAGCCAGGTCTAAGACATATCTCGGGTTAGACTCCTCTTCCTTGTCGAATCTTGTTACGCCTTTCGTGGAGCACATAAGTTCGCCCTATTTTGGTAGCCAACTACTCTGACCATCTCGCTTAAACCATTTTATTAGGTTACTTCTTTGTCTTTAATTCAACCCTTCTTTTACCCGTTATCGTTCTATTGTCGTATTCTCGTTTCATTCCCGCTTTCTAACATCACATCCTCCAAGACCTCTGCAACTCATTTTTTAGCACTAACTCAATTTCTATACTAATTTCCACCCCCTCCTTGCTGGCTTTGTATCCTATGAACTCGTCTCGGTAAGGAACTTTAACTATGGCCCGAGTATCCGTATCCAATATTTTGTAGTGTCAATTGTATCTATTCAACACTTGTGTTTCTCGCACCCACTTCCCCCCTTTTGGGGCGTACTTATCATTACTTGATTATACTTTGCCCTGTATCCGCATTTTCTAATCTCAGTCAAGCAACACTTTTGTTCCGACATTTTGATTCCCGTGCCGTTGATCTTTTAATTCTCTTCCTTTTTCCATGTTTTATTGTATTAACACTTCCCAAGCTTAACTTGTCGTGAAAACAGCATCAGCTTGCTCAAGACATTTGCGCCAGTTATTTTTCTTTTCAATCGAACTCCGTTATCCTGTCTGATTAACGCCTTCCAAATACAGTTACATTGGTTGCTGGAATACGTACACCCGCTAATATAGGGGTATCACACGCTTTCCTGTACATATACATACTTGCCAACATCCCACTCTCAAAAGATTCCTAAACACTACTCAAATCCACCCTAACTCCAGAACTGTGACGCCTCTTTTTTTTCCCCGGTCTAATCCGCTCCAGCCTACGCGACCTCTTAAAATTTTCGTCTACTCAGTATATTCTAAGTCCTTTTAGACTACTCTAACTTCCCATTCGCTTCTTTTGGGTGAAGTTGTAAGACTTTCAAAAACTTCCCAGGGGGTCACCCATCCTGAAATTTCCCTCACCCTAGCACGCTTAACTTCGAAACGTCGATGAAATACGATACTCTAATGCTAGTATACTCGCTTCCACCTCACCACATGACCTTCATCACATAATTTTGGAATAAAGTCAAGTCTTGACAGGTTTCCGGACCCCCCCTCGTAACACAATTACTATTTTGCCCATCTCTCGATTCTACATATTTACTTGCCACCTATGGTTATTTCTACTTCTCATTCCGGACTCCCAGAGCCGTAATGACAATGAATACGCCTTAACCGCTGTTACTCATAACTACTTGGTTATCGGCTTCCGAATTTCTGTTTATCGCTATTAAATAACATTCACACAGTAAATACATATACGTAAAAACATTACAATGGAGGCTCATATACCTGTATCCACATCTGGTGTCGTCTCCTGGTCCTGTCGGCTAGTCAGAGCATATATGCGGTTCGAAGGACCGCTAGAACTGGAGGCTCTGCCACGACCTCTGTCGCGGCCCGCTGGTGCCGGCATATCCTGCCCCGTGGGGCGCATCGCTACAGAAGGAAAAGATGGACCGGCAACTGACTCCGTAAGCTGAGCTGCACCTCCCGGACCACCTCTGTACGGACAATCTCTTATAACATGGCCACGACGGACACAAGCAAAACAAGCACGGTGGCACGGTAACACTCTCCCCGATGATATCCCCCGCGGTGAGAACAACGAGGTATGGTGGCCTCGGCCCGGCCGGAACCTCTGTCCCTCTGCGCGGCCACGAAGCTCGGGAGCTGCGACCGGCTCCCGAATACCTCGTACTAGCCGACCTCCTATCCACGAACCGTGGGGGCGTGTCGGCCGGGCCGGAGGGAATATACGCCGCGCTCGCCGCCGAGGTCGCCCGCCTCGAAAATCTCCGGAATACCCGGGCCGACCTAGCCCTCTTGGGCTGGCCCCTGTCATAGTCTCTATCCGGCTGACGTCCCCTATGCCGGTCCTCCATACCCTGGGCATAGGCCTGTACCCGTGTAATATCCATGCCGGGCTGGGAAGCCATCGCCATACAGCTATCGATGATAACTATCCAACCCCATCACAAACCGGGTGCACTACATCCTGTCATGTCGGCCACAATATGAGGCGCGTGCCAGCCGCAGAATCAAACTCAAGGCTGTGCTCCCGACACTCCTACCGCCCCCTGCCTCAAATGTAGAAATCTGTGAACCCCCGGCTCGTCTAGTCTGCGGGGTAGAAAATGGCCAAGAAAGGCCTCCACGAACTCATCCCATACGGGCCGGGAGCACCCTCACCCCCTGGACGAGCTCCCATGACTCCTACCGGTTAGGCCACCGCTATGTCGTGCAGCCGATACGACGCCAACTCTACCGACTCAGTGTCAGAGGCCCTGACAAGCCGCAGCGTATGCCGGATCTGTCTGATGAACTCCTGAGTGTCCTCCTCGGGCTTTGACCCGAAGAACTCTGGCGGATTACAGGTCAAGAAATAACGGGCCCTCTCACTGTCACGTCTATCCGCACGGTCATCCCCTGCTCCGTGCCTCTGGACCTGCCCTGCTACCAGTCTGGTCAATAACTGAACAGCGTCCCTCATAGCCCTGTCCTCCGCCCCTGGCTGAGGAGCTGGAGGCTCGGGCACTCGAACCTCAGGGGCGGGCGGTGGAGCCGCCTCCTGTCCCGCATTTCGCCTGGCCGCTCTATGCCCCTCGATGGTGATGGGGTGGCGGGGCGGCCCTCGGGGCACAATCTCCGGCTCGGGCGAGCACGGGCCCTAGTAACTCTCTGGGCACGACCGGTCTCCCCTGGCTGCAACGTGGACTTGCCCCTTCCGGGCGGTGTCGCCTTTCTCGGAGGCATCGCTGAAAACATAGCAATTCGTTAGGGAGGAGTCATCCTGATAATACAACTCTATCTCACGATCTAAGATCAGAAGGAGGGGATAAATCCTAAATGTCCTGTAGCCTCCTGTTTATAGATGTGGTGCACAACACACCGATAAACAGGACTCTACTAGACACGGCCTGTAGACATTCCGAGGACTAACCGCTGCGATACCATACTTACGTCACGACCCAACCCCGTAGGTCGTGACTAGTGCCGGGCGGGCACTCGTACCCTTTTCTAACCATAACCCGCTCATAGTAACTTATTAGGAACTTATATATATAAAACATACACGGTGGCGCCTATACATGTACTATATTTATATATATACATATCATACATATAATGCGGGAATGTACGAACACAAACATAACCGAACGGCGCTACCCACAACCCACGTACATGTCTACGGTGCCTCTAAGAGTCATAGCGAGAATCATATGATGGGACGGGGCCCCGCCGTACCCGAGAATAAGCATACGCAAATATGTACATAACGAAAAGTACGTACCAAATGTGGGCTCCGGACAAAGGAGCACTCCAAAATAGGCGAACAGAGTCCTAAGGCGACGGCTCACCTAAACGAGTACACACACACGCGGCATGAAACGCGACCCCGAAGAAAGGGGGTCAGTACGGAATATGTACTGAGTATGTAAAGCGGGTAATACATTAAACAGAATCAAAACCGGAATGAGGGTTACAGAAACAAGTGAAGAAACCGGGAAAACATAATTTGCCTTTTGAAACGCTTGTCATGCATATACATATGTCGATAAGCCAAATCATATCATAATCAGATCATCGTATCACCGTACATACAAATCGTGCCCGGCCCTCCCGGTGAGGGACTCGGTGAGATATCATATACATCATACACATGTCACTTACCGAAATCATGTACGAAGCACGGAAAACAGGTATAATAATCAGAATATCAGAATGCTTACTTTCTGAACATAAATCATATGTGTCAAAAACATATATCATATGTGGTCCACAATGGGACCCGGCGGATGGAACGTGGTCGCCCCTCCTGCCTTGGGCGCCACAACTCATCATACTTCGGAAGTTTTGTATATCTCCGAACATCTCCTCTGGATCACATCATAATTCAGAATCATATCATATTTCAGAATCATACTTCATATCGTATCATATATCAGAATCATATCATATATCAGAAACTCATCATACTTCGGAATCTCATCATACTTCGAATTGTGCGCACGAACATAACCGGCCCGGGACTCGGCGAAGGAATTAACAAAAATATACACGAGCAGAATCGTGGGAATCATATGAAATTTAAAATATTTATAACCATATGCAATGTAACATTTACAAGGATTTAATAAATTAATCAAAGCTCATCATTATACACAAATTAGGACAATAATCTAATCACGTCTCTTCCGAATGCCCCTCGAGCCCACATGTCAAACCGAACTCTAAATGTCATAACTATGCATCGGAATCATAAGCGTATCAATCCTCATTTTAGACTCAGTAAATACGTAAGGAATCATATTCGGGGGTTAAGATAACAAACATACTAAATTCTTTACAAAAACGTGAAAACGGCACAAAGAAAGTCTCGAGGGCCCACGGACGAGCATCAACCCCGCCCGAGCCCGCCTATGAAAGTTGGGGGATATTATGCCTCATGAAGTTACCTATTAGGTTTCGGGGCGATCCGAGCTCATCTGCAAAAGTTACGAGCGTTTGAAGTTCGGGACCTTATGGTAGCAAAATTCTTTATAAGACTTTTGAAATTCAATCATTTGAAAACATAAGAACCTTAGTTTGGTTACATTAAAGAGTAAGTCTTTGAAACGAATAAAGTACATATCTAAGCTCGGATCCTAAGAGCGGAATTACCCCCAGGCTCGAGTCATAACCTAGTTAGCACTAAGACATGCCAAAGAAGAAAAGTTACGCCTTACATACCTTGTCGCTCTCAAGCTAAGTCAAGCCTCAAGTCTCGGGCGCTCCAAGATCTACATGACGCCAATATACTGAACATTAGCCATAAGCATTTAGGCATTCAATTCCAAACGAACATTAAGTTCTACCGAAATTTCGGCAGCATTTCCCCTATAAATACAACTCCCTGAGAATTCAACTCGGCCAAATTCAGCAATAACCAAACCAACAACCAAGCTACAACATCAATAATCAATTCAAAGTACATTCTAACATTAATAGCTCTTTTTCTACATAATTCAACAACATTCATAATATTCCAATAACTCACCTCAACTACTTACATTCAAACCAATATCAACGTTTATACGTTCGATTACTAATCCAAAACCATTCAAACAATATTCAAGAACGTTTTAAACAATTCACACAATTTTTCCAAACAACCCAAATAATGCTCCAACTCACCCGAATTTGTCTCCAAACCCGAAAACAACACCAAACACATTCTTCTCTTCCAAATTCATAATTTACACCATTAATCCGCACATTAACAATAAAATTCTCATAAATACAAAATAATACTCAAAATTCACATTAACTTCCAAATCAACCCATAACCAACACAACATCACTTTGAGCCATTAAACTTTGCATTTTTCCTCTTAAAATCCATAACGACGACAACTAAAACACTAACGACAATTTGTTCATTCTTAACACACAAAGAGGGGACCTATTCGGCCACCACCCAATCCACACATATGGATGATTTTCATTCTTTTCTTCACACTACAACAATCAAAACATGCTAGCTAGAATTAATTCATGACTTTCAACACAATATACACATACACGACCAAACACCACCTACCCAACTTCAACTTCAACTTGATTTCTATCATGAATTTCTTCCATTTTACCATGCAACAACACATATAAACCATTCATAACACATAAAACACAAGATTAAACTTACCTTCCTTCACAACTTCTCAATTTGCCCAAAGTTAACCAAGGATGAAAACGAGCAATCCAACGCTTCCAACAACTCTTCCACGTTAATAAGCACCCTTGAATTAGCAAGTTTGCTTGAAGAATTTATTTTTTTGATGGCTAAATTTTTGTCTTGATTTCCAAGGGGTATGGCCGAATACCCTTGTTTTTCTCCTCCAAGGTTTTTTCTTGATTTTTCTAGAACACAAAATGAGGAAGATGACTTATTAGTCATCTTTTAATTCCCCAATTTTTAACCATCCATGTGGCCATGGTCCACCCCAGGGTGGCCGGCCACATGGCCACTTATTATTATTATTTTTTTTTTGAATTTTCCAACTTTCCCAAAATAGCACACTTACTAAAAATGGAATATGACTCCAATGTTTCCTTAACATTTTCATGACATTAAAATCATACACAATTTTAAGCCTTTAAATCATACAAAAGCCCCTCGGGATAGTCTTGTCCCTAACTTATCGTAATTCACTCATGTTGTCCCGTTGTTCAAAATACGGGATATAACAATTTCCTTCCTTTCTGGTTGCACGTCCGTCAAACTACCCATAGACTTACGGCTAAGTGCATCTACTACAATGTTTGCCTTCCCTAGATGGTATAGAATATCAACATCATAATCCTTCAGCAACTCTAGCCACCTTCTCTGCCGTAAATTCAGCTCCTTCTGCTTAAATATATATTGGAGACTTTTGTGATCCGTGTAAATATCAACATGCACACCATATAAATAATGCCTCCATATCTTCAAAGCATGAATTACTGCTGCTAACTCCAGATCATGAGTAGGATAATTTCTTTCGTGTTTTCTGAGCTGCCGGGAGGCATAGGCTATAACCTGCCATCTTTGCGTCAATACACAACCTAGCCCAACACCGAAGCATCACAATAAATGACATAGCCATCTGGTCCCTCGGAAGAGTTAGAGCTGGGCCGTAGTCAACTTATCCTTCGGCAAGCGGAAGCTTCGCTCACAAGCATCGGTCCCACCGGAACTTAGGCCGTCGAGTTAGCCTTGTTAAAGGCACCGAAATCGAGGCAAACTTCTCTCGAATCTCTGTAATATCACGCTAGCCCCGAGAAAACTACGTACCTCGGTAGGTGTCGTAGGTCTAGGCCAAGTCTTTACGACCTCAATCTTCGTGTATCTACCCGAATGCCATCGGCTCCGATAATATGCCCCAAGAATGCTACCGAAGTCAACCGGAATTCACGTTTAGAGAACTTAGCATACAACTTCTGGTGCTGGAGCACCCTAAGTACCGTCCTCAAATGATCTGCATGCTCCTCTTCTGATCGTGAATAAACCAGAATATCATCGATAAATACAATCACGAGCATATCTAGGAATGGCTTGAACACTCGGTTCATCAAATCCATAAATACTGCTGGAGCATTGGTCAGCCCAAAAGACATCACCCTAAACTCATAATGCCCGTATCGTGTCCTAAATGTAGTCTTCGAAATATCTGCCTCCTTTACCCGCACTTGGTGATAGCCTGACCGCAAGCATATCTTCGAAAAACACTTAGCACCCTGCAACTGGTCAAACATGTTACACCTCGCATTTTGCGCGTATTCGGAAAATTGGAAATAACTTGGTATGGCAAGAAGTAAGGCTTTGATTGGATCTTACTTAATGTACATGTGATGTCTAAGAAAGTATGGACGCGGAAATATTAAGGAAGGTTAAGGGCAAAGTTGGAACCTCGTAAATTGGTCCCGTGAATTTCCAAAAGCGTTTCATCATCAATTGGGCTTAGAAAAAAAATTTGGAAAACTTAGGCCCAAAGTAGAGGGGGTGGCCGGCCATGTTGAGGCTTGGCCAAGCCCATGGTGTGGTCATGTGTTTCACATGTGACCACTTAATTAAATAAAAGAGTGAGGGTTCAAGAAAATTCAAGAAGCAAGATCAAAACAAAAAAATTGAAGAACTCCAAGAAAAACAGCCTCTCGGCCGAACCTAGGAGAAAGAGGAAAAAAAAAATTCCAAGTCTTTCCATCTTGATTTCAAAGTTGTTTTCTTGTGGCAATCATACCAATTCAAGGTCCCTTTTCGACTTGGTGTAATTGGTTTGGAAGATTAAGCCTTGGTTTTGTTGCTTGCACAACTTAAGGAAGTGAAGAAGTTGGAAGTGTAAGGTAAGAATTCATCCTTTCTAATTGTGTTTTGAAGGTTTGTTTGTGTTGTAGTGTTTGCAAATAAGTTGAAAGCATAGAAATATGGAAGTTTGCATGGAGGAAGGATATGCATGTGAGTGGCCGTGTAGGTGTTCTAGTGTGTAATGTGATTGTATTGAATTTTACGTTGTATTATGGTTGTGGTTATCGTGAAATTAGTATTGGAAGTGAAAGTTGAATGAAAATGAATTGGAATGGAAAAAGTGCATGTTGGCCGTGGCATGTTAGGTGGTAAAACCATGACGAATTTAATTTGTTTAATATGTTAGTTGCGTCGTTGTGATTCTTATAATGTAAATGGAGACTTGACGATTTAAGTTCGGCATTAGAATTGCATATATGCTATTGTAGGAAAGCATATGCATTCTAACATAGTTGATATGTGGTTATGGAAATACTGCTTGTTTAAGTGCTAGTTATGATTGTTGTTGATGAATATGAGAAATGACAATGTGCTACGAACATATTAGTTGAAGAAGGGAAGTTTTGGACGGGTTATGATTTCGGTGGAGAATTTATATATTTTGAAAGTAATATGATAAATTATATGTAATGCCTCCTAATGATGTTAGAATGATTTTGATGGTTAATGATGATGAAAATATTGATGTTGGCTTGGAAATGTGAAGCTAGTTTGAAAGTTGTCGCTTTGTGTAGAACAAAGACTTTTTATGTTTATAAGCAATTCTAGTTGATGATTGATGTTGTTGGTATGGTTGTTGTTGACATTTGAGCCGAGTTGAATTCTCGGGGCGTTGTATTTATAGGGGAGGTGCTGCCGAAATTTTGTTAGACAAGTATTGGTTCAATTGAATGCCTAAAGCCTTATGGTTAACTTATGGTAAACTTGACCATTTATAGGTTTTGGACGAAAAGAGAATTGAGTTTTGGAGAGCGTAAAAGGCGTAAAAGGTATGTGAAGCTTTCCTATTTCTTTCTTGGCATGATCTAAGTGTACTAGGATCGGATTTGCGTCTTGGAAGGTGTTCTGCTCTTCGGAATCCGCGTTTGAAAATGTCCCTTTTTCGTTCAATAGAATTGAACCCTTTAAGTATGTTTTGATGAAAAGTTTATGTGAAGGTTCATAAATTGCCTAGAGAGTTATGAATCGTCCCTAGGACCTATATAGATGATTCCATACGCCTAATACACCTGATTCAAGGCCATCGCCTCGGTTGTCCCGAGGTGGACCCGCTAAATTCCGATTTTACCCTTTTATGTTCATGATTGATTTTGAGCAGTTTTGAAGGAAACGTTTTAACTACTATTTTAACTACTAAATGAAAATTGTTTTAAATATTTCCTTAAGTCTTATAAACTATTTTGGAATATGAGAACGATCATAGAAAGATTATTTCTCCGTAATTCATTATGACATCCGATATTCGTTTAATATGATTCCGTCCGATTCCATTGCTTGATTTGTCATTCGCTATGCTTCATCGAGTCTCTGGAAATCTATAGGGTATTTTATTGCATTTAGTTTCTCACTACTCCACTCGTGGATGCCTCAATATTTCCCACCGAGCCGGGCCGGGATATGTTCTCAAGCGTACTTCTACTGCATTGTTCGCCGTGCTCCGGTGTGAGGGGGCGGTATATGCGTGCATGGGTTACGGTGTATGTTGTGCCATGTACGCTTTGTTATGATTATGTTCTGATATGGCCATCTGTTATGTTATGATCTGTTATGCTTGTGGCGCCAGCGTCGGGGGCGACCACACTCTGACCGCCGAGTCCCTAACGGGGCCGGCTTTGGCATATGTTTACTGCATACACTTGTTACGATTTCTGACATGTATTTTGATTATATACGCATTTTGTTCATTCTCCGCACATTCTGTTCCGATTTTGATTTTGTTTATTACCGTCTCTGCTTTACATATTCAGTACATTTTTCGTGCGACCCCCTTCCTTCGGGGGGGCGTGTTTCGTGCCCACGCGAGTACGACGCGCGCTTTACTGATCCGCTTTGTAGGTCATCTATCGGGCTACTACGAGCGCTCCTTTGTTCGGAGCTTACATTTTGGTACGACCTTTTTTACGTATGTATGTACATTCGGATTTCAGGGGTACGACGGGGCCCTGTCCCGTCATATGTTTACGTTTTCAGTCTGTAGAGGTCTGTAGACATGTATAGTGGGTTCTGTATATGTTTTGTAAGTTCGTGTACGCTGGGGATTGTATGTATACTTTGTGACGGCCTGATCGGCCTTCGTGCGTCATACTCGCTTCTGTGCGTCCTCTGATAATATCCTTAATTATTATGTATGTTTATTTTGCTATTACGCTTATGTGGGGTAAGGGTACGTATGAGTGTCCAACTCGGGCACGAGTCACGGCCTACGGGGTTGGGTCGTGACAAAACAGATCATCAATCCTGGGGAGGGGATATCTATTCTTTATTGTCACCTTGTTCAGCTGCCTATAATCAATACACATCCGCAGCGACCCATCTTTCTTTCTCACAAATAGTACCGGTGCTCCCCAAGGTGATGTGCTGGGCCTGATGAAGCCCTTTTCTAACAAGTCTCTCAGCTGCTTCTTTAATTCCTTCAGTTCTGCAAGTGCCACTCTGTAAGGAGGAATAGATATGGGCTGAGTATCTGCCAACACATCTATAGTGAACTCTATCTCCCGCTCAGGAGGAAGGTCCGGAAGTTCATCTAGGAATACATTTGGAAATTCGTTAACTACCGGAACTGACTGAAGAGTCGGTACCTCTGCTTTCAAGTCATGCACATGAACCAGATGATAAATATAACCCTTTCTAACCATCTTCCTTGCCTTGAGGTATGAAATAAACTTACCCCTCGACAATGCCGTATTCCCTAGCCACTCTATAATTGGCTCTCCTGGGAACTGAAATCGAGCTATCTTTTCTCTACAATCAATGTTAGCATAACAAGAAGCTAACTAATTCATACCCATAATAACATCAAACTCAGTCATATCTAACTCTATCAAATCTGCCAAGGTATGATGACTATATATATCCACCGAACAATTTCTATATACTTGCCTTGCTATAACAGAATCTCCTACCGGTGTAGCTACCTCAAATGGTTCTATCAACTCAGGTTCTATTCCAATTCTACTGGAAACAGAGGGAGATATATATATGATAAGGTGGAGCCTGGATCTATCAATGCATATACGTCCCGAGAGAAAATTGATAATATACCTGTAACCACATTTGGTGACGCCTCCTGATCCTGTCTACTAGCCAAAGCATATATGCGGTTCGAAGGACCGCTAGAACTGGAAGCTCCGCCACGACCTCTACCACAGCCTGCTGGTGCATAGATTCCCTACCCCACAGGACGCATAGCCACAGAAGAAGATGAACCAGCAACTGACCCAGTAGGCTGAGCCGCACCACCTGGACTACCCCCATACGGACACTCTCTCATGATATGGCCTTGACGGCCGCAAGTAAAGCAAGCACCTGTAGCGAGACGGCATTCCCCAAAATGGAGCCTACCACACCGAGAACACCGAGGCAAAGGTGGCCTCGACTGACTCGAACCCCTATTTATCTGTGAACCTGAAACCCTAGAGCTCTGGCCGACTCCTGAATACCCTGTGCTATGAAATCTCCTACTTGTGAACTGTGGGGGTGCACTCCGTGCTGGCTGAGAAGAATGACTACTATACTTCTTTCGCGAGGTCGCCCGCCTCGAAACTCACCGGATAACCACCGATCTAGCTCTCTTATGCTGGCCTCTGTCATAATCTCTATCTGGCTGACGTCCCCTGTGCCGATCCTCTACCCCCTGTGCATATGCCTGTAACCCAGCAATATCCATAACTGGCTGAGAAGCCATTGCCATACAGCTATCAATCAAATAACGATCCAGCCCTATCACATAACGATGCACTCTATCAGCCATATCAGCTACAATAGTAGGCGCATATCTAGCTAACGAATCAAACTCAAGACTATAATCTCGAATGCTCCTACCACTCTGCCTCAGATGCAAGAATCTATCAACTCTGGCTCGCCTCATCTCTGGAGGTAGAAAGTGGCCAAGGAAGGCCTCCACAAACTCATCCCATACCGTTGGAGGAGCATCCTCGCCCCTAGATAACTCCCAAGACTCGTACCAATTAACAGCTACATCCCGCAACCGATACGAGGCCAACTCAACAGACTCAGTCTCAGAAGCCCTAATTATCCTCAACGTACGCTGCATCTGTCGAATAAACTCCTGCGGATCATCCCCGGGCCTTGACCCGTAGAACTCTGGGGGATTACAATTTAATAAGTCACGAGCCCTCAAACTATCATGTCTATCCGCATGGTCAACTCCCCTGCCCATGCCCGCGAGCCCTGCCCCCGCCACTAATCGGTCGAACCGAACCGCATCTCTCATGGATCTATCCTCCGCCCCGGGCCGGGAGCCGGAGGCTCGGCATGCGGGAGCCTCGGGAGTCGGCGGTGGAGTAGCCCACGATCCGGAGCTGGCTGGCTCGCTCTAAGTTCCTCGAGGTGGAGGTGTAGCGAGCTCGCCGGCGGAGCACAATCTCGTGCATAGACTGGGCACGGCCCCAGTAACTCTCCGAGTCCGGCTAGTATCTCTTGCTACGATTGCCCTTCTCCGGGCTGTCGCTTTCTTTGGAGGCATCGCTGTAAACATAATAATCTGTTAGGGAGGGATTATCCTGATAATATAGCTCTATCGCACGATCTAGAGTAAGAAGGAAAGATAACATCCTAAATGTCCTGTAGCTTCCTGTTTATAGATGCGGTGCACAACACACCGATAAACAAGACTCTACTAGACACGGTCTGTAGACACTCCGAGGATGAACTGCTCTGATACCACTTTTGTCACGACCCAACCCCATACGCCGTGATTAGTGCCCGAGTTGGACACTCGTACACGTACCTGTTAGATATAATCAAACTAAAACTAAACATAGTATGGAAGCTTGCAAAAACAAAACGTTGTCCCAGAACTGTCACACACACATATATATATATATATATATATATATATATATATATATATATATCAAGGTAACCTGTCTCCTGAGGAGTCACAACCAATCAAGCGTGGCATAATACACGAGCCGACAAGGCTGCCACTACATACGGGAACATCCCAAAATATATACGCAAGCCGACAAGGCACCACTACATACAACATCCCAAAATATATACGCAAGCCGACAAGGCTGCCACAACGTTCGGGAACATCCCAAATATAAGTCATATTGACACAGCTGAACAACATCTATATACAACCCACACATATGTCTACAGACCTCTAAGAGTATCGATAGTGAAATATGACGGGACAGGGCCCCGCCGTACCCCTGGATAAACATATATATACATCAAAAGGGTTGTACCAAAAGTCTAGGCTCCGGAACAATGGAGCACTCCAAGACAGCTGAGTAGAAGTCCTAAGCTGGAGGATCACCAAAGCGAGTATCTGCACCTGCGGGCATGAAACGCAGCCCCCCGAAGAAAGGGGGTCAGTATGAGATATGTACTGAGTATATAAAGCATGAAACACAATAAGGAAGATCATAACTAAAATAGAGATTCCAGGAGACAAGTATGATAATCAAGAAATCACTGTACCTGTGCCTTATGAAATAAAATCATGCATACCTATATCATATACCATATCCGGCCCATTATGAACTCGGTGAATAAGTTGTATACATGTATACCATGCCCACCCGTCATGGGACTCGGTGCCATCATCACATCATCATATCATCATATATGTATATACCGTACCCGGTCCTCTAGTGAGGGACTCGGTGAACAATGCAATGAAACAGTGCACGAATACATACCCGGCCCATCAGGGGACTCGGTGAAAGATATAATAACAGCGTGCACGAGCAGAATAGTGAGCAACCATATGCAAACTAAATCATCTTCTGAGACTTAACGGAATGTGTAGAATGAACTAACACTCGAATATCAAAGGCCATAGTCATCTTAAGTACCCTCTGAACGTCACTATGGACTATATCAAATAGAGCCTCAGGAATCATAGACACGTATCAAGATAACATGAAATAACTTATGGAAGTCAAGGACATTAGCCATCCTAGTGTCTCTAAGAATAGGAGCTTATACATTCGTCATTTGTTCATTTCATATAAATCATGCCAAAAGAAAGAAAGGATAGCTTTACATACCTTTAACGCTTATCCGTGACACAATACGTATACGCTGCCCGAAGTGTCTCAACCTATATTAAGACGTTAAGATTTATGGTTAAGCTACGGGAAGGTTCAAAACGTATTCCAACGTTAGTAGTTTATTTCTAGAAAATTAGGCGGCATTTCCCCTATATTCAAGCCAACTATAAAACAACCAAATCAACATCTATGACCACACATTTAAGTACTATATCAAGACTAACCAAGACAAGATTCAAGGATACTCCGAACAGCCCGCATAACATTCCGATCAGCCCACACACCACAACATTCACTAATAGTTAACCTAACGATTACGACGTATTCAAGTTATTCTTAATAATCTATAGTCATAACATTTCATCGAAACGACCTTATAACAGTCCAACCATTATAACAACATGATGCATAACTCTAACTACACTTAATCTTCCAATTCAACGAGAACAACAACACGTCCCAAAACAGCCCCTAATTAACAACATAGAGATGCCCGATAATCTCACGAACGTCTACAAATACACCAAGCAAACCACATACGCTTCTTATACATTATCTCATACACTATTTTCATCCAAATTTGCAAATCATATCAACACATACACGACAACAACATCAATTATTCATATGCAAGAAAACTACCTTAATATCACAATAAGTCCTTAAAACAGCCCACAAAACAAATGCAACTTCAACTTTAACCATCAAATTCCTTCACTTTCATCTTATAATCCATGACAACAACAACCACAATGCTAATTAAAATTAATTCACCATTACTAATTAGAACAAACCCACACACGGCCCAAACAACACCTCAACATCAACATACATAATTCCTTATATCCAATTCACATCTACCAATTTATACAAGTCTAAACCACCTCTAAAACATGTAGAAGAAGATTAAATCTTACCTTAACAAACTTGTCTCCTTAATTTGTTGAAATTCGTGGATTGAAATGGTAAATATTCTTGCTGCCCCAATGACTAGTTCACGTTGCTATTGATCTTTCAAATGGTTGGAATACCTTGGAAAATTAATTTTTGGTATCAAATTTGTGAGCTTAAGCATGCTCAGCCATGGCCGTAAGCTGCCATGGCTTGGACTCTCTCTCTCTATAATTCACAATATGAAGAAGATGAAATGAATGAATGCCTTAGTCCATTAGTCATCAATTTATTATATATATGCAAAGACATATAGATGACACGTGCCCCACTTATAGCATGGGCCAATTAGATTTGGCCATGCTATAGTGGGGTCCACTTAGCCCACTAATGACTTAATTAATAATAATTAGTCTCTAATCCACACTTAATAATCTAATCATGATTAATTAATCCCTAATCTCCACTAATATCTCTATACCAAATAAAATTTATAAGCAATTCGTGCACTAATTAAAATCGGGGATTAAAAGTCTCTATCTCATATCCCAAAATAATCTTGTCCTTAAACTTATCTCAATTAGCTTAAAAATATTCCAATGTACAAAAATACGGGATATAACATTAAGCTTGCTGGGGTGAGAGTAATACTAGGATAGGTGACCCCCCTGGGAAGTGTACTAAGAAATCCCACCAATATAAATGTAGGAGAAGTGTGAGGAGCTTGATTAACTTAAGGGGAATTTGAAGCATGAGAAATGGTTGGAAACCTTAAAAGATCGCGAAGGATAAGGCCGACTAGACCGGCAAAGAGAAAAGAGGTGCATCACAGCTCTAGAATTAGGATGAGTTCGAATAGTATTTAGAAATACTTCGTAAGCAAGGCGTTAGTAAATATATATATATATATATATATATATATATATATATATATATATATATATATATGTGTATGATATCCCATATGTGGCTGCGCCAACTGATATGTGTGTCCCAGCAACCGACGTTGCTATATACTGAAGGCATTAATCAAACAAGGTGATGAAGTTCAAGTGAAAAAAGTGGTACAAATGTTACAAGGTAAGTTGATGCTATTTTCACTACAGATTAGAGTTGGAAAGTCCTAATTCTATAGCATCAGGGAAAAGAAGAAAAATTGAGCAATTACCAAGGACAAGCGAGAGGATGATGAACTAACAAAGCTAGCCGGGAGGTAGTACATCAATGACATGGGATGAGGATAAGGAATACTGAGATTCGACTATAAAGGAAATGGAAGGATATACGGGGAATATTCATGAGTATGGACTACCCTTGGCGACGGGAAAGAGAAGAAAGAAGAGAGTATATTTGCAAGGATTTCACGACACGAACAAGAAGTGGCAGAACACTGAAAGAACTACAACGCATAGGTGGGATGCAAATAAGCAGTCAAGGAAAATTTTAGATGAGTGAGCTAAGTGAATAAAAGGATTAACGATAAACGGTGTGACGATATCTAAAGAAAGGAAGTACGATGTGGGTGCATATGGAAAGGTAGCAACATCACCAGAAATTAGAAAGTATATCATGGGTCCCTAACCATATCGAGCATAAGGGTATGTATTATAGAATTCTATGAACTATCAGCGTAAGGTTAAGCTCCGCAGATGGGAATGGAACCTCGGAAATCCAACAAAGAATGACAGTTAACTAAGTGGTCACCGAAAGGAGGAAGTCAAGGGTAAGTATACCATACCGATGTTGGAAAAGAAGCTGTGGTAAAGTGAGAATTGCCCTAACTTTGTAATTATAAGTTATATTGCAAGGTTTGAGGCAAAGGAATTAAAGGAAAAGTTTTGACAAGAACTCGAAGATATTGTGAGCTATAGACCAGTTCGAACTATGATTATTGGTTTATCACAATATATAATCCTGCTACGAGGAATAATAGAGATGGTGATGGAACATTAGGAATGTACGTATTTAAGAAATCGTATTGAGGATATGGTTATAACTGATCATGGAAAGGAATTAAGACGGATGGTTGAAGAAACATAACCGTTAAGAGTAAGGATTTGTCAGTAGCAGAGTACCGCTGAACAAACAATTGGGGAGTGTCAGTACAAGAGCGGCTATGATGAGAATGTAAAGGATTAGAGAGCCTGGCTGATGAACTACACGAAGTCAATACAGTGTGAGTCTAAGATCAACGGGTACAAGAAGGGATAACCCGAGATGGCACCGAAGGAGTAAATGCAAAAAAAAGGCGTTGTATTTAAGTGAGGGAGTTGCCCACTAATAGGGAAGCAAGGAGTAAGGAAAAGGGAGTACTCGCAAGACAATGGTGGTTATGGCATGGCAAGTCAAGACTACGATAAAGGAAACAGAATGAGAGCGGGATACGAGTTAATATCTGATTATGTACATAAGAACAAAAAGGTGATAGAGTGCTTAGATGAGCCCAATGAAAGAGTTAAGAGTGAACGGGAAGAAACTGATCAATGTAAACATAAAGGTAGGGCGATCGGATTCTAAGAGGAAGGCAACGAACCAACTGAGGTGTTGTGAGTTGTAAACTATAACATTCGAGGATGAATGTTTTTAAGAGGGGAAGGATGTTACACCCTGTATCTTTGAAAAAGCACTTATAAAATTTGAAATATAAGTACGTTGAGTTATGGTTAAGTAAAACCACTTTGGAATATAAGGAGCAAGCAGTATTAAGTATATTTAATGAGTGAAGGATGTATATAAAGTATACCGGAAGGTTTTATAAGGAAATGAGTGGAAGAAATGGAGTAGTACGACTTTGAAGAAAGGATGGGTAGTGTTTTGTGTGAAAATTTTGGTCCAAATTGAGGGACGAATATCTCTTAGTATATGAAGTGTTTTGAAGTGAAACAAAATCCTAAAATGAAGTTCGTCGAGTCTAGTTTCCAACGCAACAAACCACTTATCGATATGACTTCGGAGTAGAGAATTATGGAAGTTACAAGTTCGGCTGACAAAGCAGAAACACGTGCTACACTGCTGCTACAGTACCGACTTGCTACAGTACTGCTACAGTGACCCCGACCCGAATTTGACCCCTATATAAAGGGTAATAAACCCCTTTTTCATCAGATTTTGCCCAGAAAATTCCAGAAAAATAGTTGAGGGTGTGAGAATATCAAAAAGTGAGCAATTTTCAAGTGGCGGAATATTAGTTTAGGTCCGAATAGCGCGTGGTTGTGATTATAGTCTTGTTTTGCGATGGATTCTGTCATGGATTCGAAGCGGATATTGGAGATATTGCTACTTCAACAAGAGTAAGGTATGGATCTCTTTCTATTTACGCTAATACCGGTTCATTCACGAAGATAAAGTGGTTAAATAATTGAATAGTAAGTGGGTTAGTTACGAAAGTTGAAAAACAGCATGTGGGTTGTTTTATGGTATATATTAGTGTTGGAAATGATGTTATTGATGTTGGTATTGTTGTTGTTGTTGTTGGTTACTGAATTGAGGTTTCGGGCTAGGCATATAAGCAGAGGAGATGCTGCCGAAATTTTGGCAGATTCTAGAAAGATTTATTTGAAGGCTTAGGATAAGTATATAACAATGGGTCTAATCATAGTATGAATGGTCGTCTATGTAGACTTGCGGGCTCGGATGGATAAGCGTAGGTAGTTGGAGGCTGAACAGGTATGTTAAGGCTCGTCCCTTTCTTTCAAAGGCATGATTCTTATGTTATGATCTCGTACATATTTCCATAACCACCTTGTTTCCAAGAGCTAGAAGTTTATGACTCTTAAAGCTTCTTATGATGTTAATGATGAGAATGTTTTTATGAGGATTACGATGATGATGATTTTATGTTTAAAAGTTTCAAGTTATGATTTCAACGATGATATGAAGATATTGAGCTACTTCATGATTTTCTCGATTCTATTCATTGTTGTTGATCTCACCTTACGAATTGTTCCTATGAGGTGTGATATAGCGATAATGGCTGTTCCATAATATGAATCGGAGGTTACCGACCTTACTTCACTCCGATAAAGTTGTAGCTTTCATATGAGCTTTCTTTCATACTATTTACATTATGTATATGAACATGGTATATATGGATTGGGCCGTACATTCCTCGGTACTAACTTATATGAATCGGGCCGTACGTTCCTCGATACTAACTTATATGGATCAGGCCGTGCGTTCCTCAGCACTAACTTATATGGATCGGGCCGTACGTTCCTCAGCACTAACTTATATGGATCGGGCCGTACGTTCCTCGACACTAACTTATATGGATCGGGCCGTACGTTCCTAGGCACTAACATATGATGATTATGGATCGGGCTGTACGTTCCACAGCACTAATATTTATGGATCGGGTTGCACGTTTCGCAACACTAATATTTATATTATATGTGTGTCTATATATATATATATAATTAGGTGTTTGTGCACATGTGATTTTAAGATGTACAAGTTATCCCTCCCATTCCATGTTACCTTTCATATCTATATATGTTGTTATTTATGCCTTACATACTCAGTACATTATTCGTACTGACCCACTTTCTTCGGGGGCTGCGTTCATGTCCGCAGGTACAGATACTCAGTTTGGTGATCCGCCCGCCTAAGACTTCTGCCCAGCTGATTGGAGAGCTCCATTGTTCCAGAGCTTGAGTCCTTTTGGTACAGATCCTTTTGACATAGACTTATGCACATTTAGGGGTACGGCGAGCCCTGACCCGTCATATTCCACTGTTATATTCTTAGAGGTCTGTAGACATGTGTGGGTTGTATATATGGTTTGATTAGTTATACAGATGTAGTTCGTTTTGGATATTCCCGCGTATAGTGGCAGCCTTGTCGGCTTACATATTTTGTTGTGTTTGGTTAAATGTGACTCCTCGGGAGATAGATTCATTCTGGTATATGGCATTATGAGTTTACAACATGCTTTTACAGATTTCCGCATTGTCCTTAGTATCAGTGTGGTTATATCTAACAGGTTCGTATACGAGTGCCCAACTCGGGCACTAGGCATGGCCCATCGGTTTCGGTCGTGACAACATTAGATTATGCTAGGAGAATATTGGGTCCAAACTACTTAGACTTAAATATAAATCTGGATTTTTTCATAAGGATTAGACTTTATGTTACATAATAAGGGAAGTTGTATGATTACAAGAGATGGAGTAATTTTCTTAAAAAATATTACTCATACACCAGTACAAGCTCTTAAGACTGAAACTAGAATCCGACATAAGAAAATCCAGACAGTAGACCAAATAAACTGTTACACCCCGTAGTTTCGTATGTTGAGATTCGAGCTACCTTTCAAGAGGTATGTGATCTTATATGTTTTTAACTTATGGTTATAGGGGTTTAAGTGCATATTGTAAGCTATGGAAGGATTGAAGGGCAAGTAAATTAAGGAAATTAAATTTGTTGTAACTTGGAAGAGAATATGAGGGGTAATTTTGGCCCAACTTGGAGAAAGAATATCTTTTAGTAGATGAGGAGTTTTGAAGCAAGGTAAAAGCCTAAAATGAATTTCATCGAGTCTAGTTTTCGTCACAATAAACCGCTCATCGATAGGACATCGGAGTAGAGAATTATGGATGTTACAAGTTCTTCTGATAAAGCAAAAACGCGTGCTACGAATCGCCACAAGACCGACTTGCTACGAATGGCGCTACGAGGACCCGACCCGAATTTGACCCACTATTTAAGGATCAAATCTGATCCTAAACCTCATTTTTCAGCCAAGAACACTCCAAATATTTCCCACATCTTCTAGAAAATTCTCCCAACTTTCGTCCACTAAATTTTAACGCAAATTAAGTGAAATTCGCGAATTTAAATTCGGACAACACATAGCTGCGATTATAATATCGAATTGCGACAAAACTTGGCTTGGATTCAAGGTGGTAATCGAAGATATTGCAATTCTAGCGGATGAAAGGTATGAATTTTTCCTTATTAGTATTGATTTAAGCTTATCTACGGAGGAAAAGTTACTAAATGAGCGTATAATGAATTTATAGGTCGAGCAATTGGATAAAACATCGTGTGGGATGTTTATGGAATATTTTGGTGTTGATAATATTGTTGTTGATGTTGGTATTGTTGTTGTTTTTGTTGGTTACTGAATTGAGATTTTGGGCTAGGCATATAAATAGAGGAGATGCTGCCGAAATTTCGGCAGATTCTAGAAAGATTTATTTGGAGGCTTAGGATAAGTATGCCAACGGGCCTGACAATAGTATGAATGGTTTTATATGTAGATTTCAAGACAGGAGGTAGGTTGGAAAGTCGAGAAGCGAGCTTCCAGGTATGTTAAGGCCCGTCCCTTTCTTTCAAAGGCATGATTCCTATGTTTTGATTCCATACATGACATACATAATATTTTTACTCCTAGAAATGCCAGAAGTCTATAGTTTCTAAAGAATCTTACGATGACTCCAATCCTAGAGATTTTCAAGCCTAAGGTTCTAGATGATTTCATGACGTGACTGAGCGTGCTATATAACATATGGCCTCAGCTTATGTCTGAGTGTGCTATATAACATATGGCCTCAGCTTATGTCTGAGTGTGCTATATAACATATGGCCTCAGCTTATGTCTGAGCGTGCTATATAATATATGGCCTCAGCTTATGTCTGAGTATGCTATATAACATATGGCCTCAGCTTATGTCTGAGCGTGCTATATAACATATGGCCTCAGCTTATGTTATGGATCATTCAAAGTGAGACGCGATAGTGGTGATGATTATGGTAGTGATAAAGGTCCTTATTATCCAAACGAACCCAACAAATAAACGGATTCCGAAGACTCTATTCCTAGACAGTGTAGGGATATTCGTATCCTTGACCTCTTAAGTCCCGAAGGTGCATTCATAAGTTGTACTTTTTCATAATGATGTCTAAATCCCGAAGGGGGCATTCGTAAGGTTTTCTCTTTCTTATGAATTTTACATTTGATTTTTGAGTCTCGAAGGAGACAAATGAAAAGGGGAAGAAGTTCCCATTTTTAAGAAAAGGGGAAGAAGTTCCCGTTTTGAACTAAAAATTGCTCCGAAGGGAGTCTTTTGATGGTTTCCAAAGATTTTCATGCATTTGCAAATTTACATACATGCACGACATCATTTCATGGGGATGAGGAAAAGGGCTAAGGCATTATATACGCAAACCACCTGATCAGCTGGTATACGATGATTATGATGCCCGAAGGGCCATTATGCTATTATGCCCGAAGGGGCCGCGAGCGGGTGAAGGCATGCATTATATATATATATATATATATATATATATATATATATATATATATATATATATATATATACATACATATATACATACTCATGCTGTATCAAGAGTTCATATGCGCATGCATGTTTATCAGAGTTGGTTACAGGTACAGATTGAGTCTGTTACTATTTTATCATCCGTGTCGAGACATCTTGTTTCAGTTCTGCCTTACATACTCGATATATTATTCGTACTGACATCCCTTTGCCTGGGGGCGCTGCGTTTCATGCCACGCAGGTGTATACAGATGAGTAGAAGACATTAGCTGTAGGATGTTCCCGGAGCTATCACGGGGATTGGTGAGCTCCATCTCGGTTCGGAGTGTTGCCGAGTCGAGTATTTATATTATGGTATCTCGTGTATGTTAGAGACTTTTGCGAGACGTGTCCGTGGATAGTGAGTCGAGATGTCGACAGTTGTGTAAAGCGACCATATAGGTCGATGTGTTTTTATGCTTTGTTTTTAAAGATTTCATTGTGACTAAAGGTTTTCTTCGAATTAACGATAAGGGAGAAGTCCCTGATTTGACGAAAGAGTTTTATTGAAAAGTTTGTCCTGTTTTACTTGACGGAAGCATCATTTCATAAATTAAAGGTTCACAAAAAGTTGTGACTCATGGATGGAATGGTAGTATGGCACTCAGCTGAGTAGGGTCTTGGGTGTCAGTCGTGGCCCTCCGGTTTGGGTCGTGACATAAACCTGCAAAAGAAAGAAGATAGTTGTTGTGAAGACTGTCAAGAAAATAATACATGATGTAAAAGAAAGATAGAAACAAAGAATTTAATTCTAGAAGAGGAAGAAATCCTAGAAGATCAAGATCTAATAGAAAAAAATTATACTTTAATAGATATAGAAACATAATTATATAATTTTAAAACAAGAATAGAAAGAATAGGAGTAATAAAAAATCAAAAGGATCTAGATAATATAATAAAAATACAAGATGAGATAAAAATTATAGGAGAAAAACCTTTAAAATATTGGGAAAACCACAAGATTGTATGTAAATTAGACATAATAAATCCTGAATATGTAATTAAAACAGCCTCAATAGAAGCTACTAACCAAGACTTTAAAATCCAAATAAAAGAACTACTGAACCTAGGAGTAATAAGAAGATCCACCTCTAAACATAGATCTGCAGCATTTATGGTAAGAAATCATAGTGAGATAGTGAGAGGAAAAGCTAGAATGGTAATAAATTATAAAAGACTTAATGATAATACTAGAACTGGTGGATATAAATTACCAGGTAAAACAGAGTTGATAAATAGGATACAAGGCAAGAAAATATTTAGTAAATTTGATTGTAAATCAGGATACTGGCAGGTACGAATGCATGAAAAAAGTATAGAATGGACTGCATTTACTTGTCCTGAAGGACATTTCGAATGGTAAGTAATTCCATTTAGATTGAAGACAACTCCACCAATTTTTCAACGAAAAATGGATAGTATATTTGGAGAATACAAAAGATTTGTATTAGTATATGTAGATGACATATTTGATACCAGGTCCAAACTACTATATTTCTTAAGCACTCAGACAAAATCCAGACAAAATTCCTCAGTACAACATACTAAAAGACACAGACAAAGTAATTTTTTGTGATCATTGTTCCTCTATGACCAAAGCCTTTAAAAGACTAAACTAGAAAAATGAGACATTGATCCAAGAAAAGATGAAGCTCTTGGAGCAAGTAAAGATGTTAGAACACAGACTACAGGCAGTCAAGTTTGAGTTAACACAATCTCAGAGTTTTCCATCTCAGACTAAAATGGATGAGATGGGTGTGCATTCCCCCATGAATGCAGCTAGATCCACTGTATCGAATAAGGATACAGCTAGTCCGGTTCAAACGGTAGCCGGTAAAGACTTATCAAATCCGTTGATGGCTGTCACTTTGCCAAAAAGTGAAGATGAGGGATGTTCATCTCATGAGACAAGACGAAGACTACCAAAGACACTAAGACAAGGAGCTACCTCTACAAAGAAAAGTATATTTGCCAAGAAGAAAAAGAATGAGAAAATAGAGAATATAGTTAAACAAACATTAGAAAGATTTTTTCAGACAAAAGAAGAGCAAGATAAACATATAGTCCAAAATCCTAGTCCAGAATTATCTCCAAGTCTAGGGATGTCGCCAGTCCATAGTTCAGATCTTTAAGGAGACATGGTAAATTTTCAGAACAGTGCATTTCAAGACTCGCAAGATCCAAATGACGTGGATTCTAGAATGATTTTTGATTCCATTGCACTACATAATTTAGACACATGAAGAGACTAGTAAAAGAGGTAATAATGATAGCCAAAGACAAAAGAAGAAAAGAAAAGATTCGTTGAAAAAAGCAGCAATGGCTCGAAGACAATATAGATAAAGTAACTTCATTAAAGTAAGTTTTAATAAAGTAGCTACAGCAAAGGACAGATCAAAGAAAAGGACAATAGTATAAAGTTTTCTTTTGAAAGTTTCACATTATGATGGGGCCCAAAGAGCACCCGGTTGAACTCAGAAAGATTTGATTCTTTAATAATTTGGAGTCCGAAGTTGAAGTCTGCCAGACGCCTATAAATAAGACCATCTGTGAAGAGGCAAGGGGATCATCATCAACAACACTCATGAGAAAAAACCACAACATCCATATTCCCTTTCTCTTTCAAATGCCTGAACTCCTTTCCCTCACCAAAATTCTTGTGATATAATCTTCTATTGTAAAATAGTATTAGTTTTCAATAATTCTCCTAGTTTGGAGTAGTTTTTAGGGTTCCCCGAAAGGGAAACCTCTCTCCGTCGTTAAATCATGTAAGTTTCATTACTATGTTTTTCTGTACTACTCTCCCGACTATGTAAATTATGTCAATGTTTATATAAATCTATGTTTTTATGAACTCATTACACTTAGTATATGGTTATTTTCTTAACTTCTTAATAAATTCGATGGATTAACTCGTAAATTCCTAGGTGACAAAGCGGCTATTTTAATGTCGGGCGGGGGGGGGGGGGGGGGGGGGGGGGGGGGGGGCATTCCGTTATCGTCCGGCGATTAGGATATCCGTTTCACCCGGGAGACCTGTGTTCGTTTCCCGGTAACGAAACCAAGTCTCTTACCCATATTTTATCCATTTTATAGCTTGGTTTATAAAATTCTGAACATGTATTTATAAAGCTAATTTATGCTTTATTAACATAGTATCTATATATGTTATGAGTTCCATCCATTTGCATTGCTGCAACTGGTTTTTCTAGGATTTTTATTAGATTTGGTGGAACTACCCTTTTATTTATAATAGACTTTGTAGCTCAGATAATACAACGGGTAGAAGTTTTAACTGGTGATATTAGAGAATTAAAGAAGACAATAGAAGAGCTAAAAGAAATCTCTCTTTCATGAGTGGACCAAGTTTAGCACATATAGAAGCCTCAAAATTAACAGAAAAGTCCATTCCTTTGCCACAAGACTATAAGGAATATATATACCTACCGCTAAATCAAATCAAATAATAATAAAATAGAATATTTCTATAATCTCATTACTACTAGATGTTAATACAAAACTAGATAAAATAATTAGAGATAAAGAAATCAGAACTAACATAGAAGCTCCGAGGACAAAAGAATATGCAGAATTATCTCCAAGTCCAGGGATGTCGCCAGTCCATAGTTCAGATCTTGAAGGAGACATGGTAAATTTTCAGAACAGTGCATTTCAAGACTCGCAAGATCCAAATGACGTGGATTCTGGAATGATTTTTTATTCCATTGCATTACATAATTTAGACACATGAATAGACTAGTAAAAGAGGTAATATTGATAGCCAAAAACAAAAGAAGAAAAGAAAAGATTCGTTGAAAAAAGAAGCAATGGCTAGAAGACAATATAGATAAAGTAACTTTATTAAAGTAAGTTTAATAAAGTCGCTACAACAAAGGACAGATCAGCAAAAGGACAATAATATAAAGCTGACCTTTGGAAAGGAATAGTAGTAGCAGACTATATAAAAACCTACAATGACATGGATGCAGAAACAATGTATAAATATCTAGAGACATTTTTAGGAGAATCAACAAAAGCATTATGGGAAGCATACAAAGAAAATTTCCCAATTGAATTCCAATTCTTAGTATCCATGGGAGCAACCTCTTTTTAAAGGATTTAATGATTTTACCGAGGCATTAGATTGTGCTAGGGGAATATTGGGTCCAAACTACTATATTTCTCCAAAGAATCGACAAAACCTAGACAAAATTCCTCAGTACAACATACAAAAAGAAAAAGACAAAGTAATTTTTTGTGATTATTGTTCCTCTATGACCGAAGCCTTTAAAAGACTAAACCAGAAAAATGAGACATTGATTCAAGAAAAGATAAAGCTCTTAGAGCAAGTAAAGATGATAGAACACGGACTACAGGCAGTCAACTTCGAGTTAGCACAATCTCAGAGTTTTCCATCTCAAACTAAAATGGATGAGACGGGTGTGCATTCCCCCATGAATGCAGCTAGATCCAACTATATCGAATAAGGATACAACTAGTCCAATTCTCTTTCTTCTTTTATATCTCTGTGTGTTGTATAATTATAATTAGTAAATCTTATAGACGTCTCTCCTCTAGAATTAGTGTATATTAGATGAGATTCTGGCTGCATAATTTTTTTCTTATTAAAGTCTTCTAAATTCCATTCTAATCCTACATATTCTTCAGGAGATATATATATATATATATATATATATATATATATATGCATGTGTATATATTATATATATGTATGCATGTGTATATTATATTATTACACACTATCCGCGCTTAGTGGAAAGGGCAGGTGCCTATTGCCCATTACATAAATGTATTTCATACCACTGATCAGTTGGGCATGTTATGATGATTAGCCCCACAGAGCGGCTTGATGTATATATGAGGATACCAGTATGTATATTTGTGTATATATAAGTGTAAGAATGCATGTCATACGCCCTTAGTGGCATTCCAAGTTTCATGTTGATCCCTTCACTTATCTCTTTACATTGATATTTCATATATGCTTTTCTTGCCTTACATACTCGGTACATTCATTTGTAATGACGTCTTTTTTATCGAGGGACGTTCTATCTCATGCCTGCAGGTCCAGATAGGCAGACAGATAGACTTCCCCAATAGTTTGCTCAGCTCAACGGTTGGTTAGCGTACTCCATTCCTCCAGAGTTGCCATTTAGTATCGGTATGCTATTGCATATATATTATGGGTATGGCAGGACCCTGTCCCCACTTTATGAGAGTCATGAAACTCTTAGAGGCTTATAAACACGTGTCCTGCATATAGTAGTATTGTGTGGCCACTTCGGACTATGTTTGCTATGCAATTTAAATGGTGGCCTCGTCTGCCCGTAGATCTATATATGGATATATGCATGCTTCTATCCCGAGAATTGTTCATTGAAGGGCTCTCTTTGCTCTTTTGCTATTATATGGCGGCCTTGTCGGCCCATATTGTTATTAGGTTAGATTGTTAAGTACCATAGGTTTATGCTCGGTGAGTAAAATCGGGTGCCGGTACCATCCCTCCGATTTGGGGTGTGATATCCAGAATGTTGAAAGGATTGGATCTTTATGACTATATTAGAAAATGAATAGAATTTGTGAACAGATTGAGTTATGGATTACTTATTGAATGCTTATAAACTATGAACTCTGAAACTAACAAAGCAAGAAGAGGAGCTCATTATCACTATAGTTTAGGATCGGTCGACGATGCTGATAGGTACACGTGCTTTCGGTAGTCACTCTACACTTGCTGCACCTATTGTGTATAGGTTCGGATCTGGGTACGAGTGGAGATTGAAACTTGTAGATCCTCTGGATTATTTGCTTGGAGTTGAGGGTGAGCCGATAATGGTACCACGGTGCCAGACTCCTTCCTATCTTTACTTTCTGTCTTTTCTTATTTCGGACAACATTTTATGCTATTCAAACTTGTATTCAGATTAGTAGCTCTTCTACTTGTGACTTCCAGATTTTAAGGAGTAGTTTGACTTAGACATATTTCTATTTGAGTTTATTAAGACTATTAAGTACCTTAGGCTGTCTTTACTTTCTTCATTACTTTACGCATTTTTGAACTTGTGTTTGATTTGGGGTTTACCTATGGATTAGGGAGCAACCTCTTTTTAAAGGATTTAATGATTTTACCGAGGCATTAGATTGTGCTAGGGGAATATTGGGTCCAAACTACTATATTTCTCCAGCACTCAGACAAAACCTAGACAAAATTCCTCAGTACAACATACAAAAAGAAAAAGACAAAGTAATTTTTTGTGATTATTGTTCCTCTATGACCGAAGCCTTTAAAAGACTAAACCAGAAAAATGAGACATTGATTCAAGAAAAGATAAAGCTCTTAGAGCAAGTAAAGATGATAGAACACGGACTACGAGTACCAACTTCGAGTTAGCACAATCTCAGAGTTTTCCATCTCAAACTAAAATGGATGAGACGGGTGTGCATTCCCCCATGAATGCGCCAGATCCAACTATATTGAATAAGGATACAACTAGTCCAATTCTCTTTCTTCTTTTATATCTCTCGTGTGTTGTATAATTATAATTAGTAAATCTTATAGACGTCTCTCCTCTAGAATTAGTGTATATTAGATGAGATTCTCGTCGCATAATTTTTTTTTCTTATTAAAGTCTTCTAAATTCCATTCTAATCCTACATATTCTTCAGAGATATATATATATATATATATATATATATATATATATATATATATATATATATATATATATATATATATATGCATGTATATATATTATATATATATATATATATGTGTATATATATATATATATATATATATGCATGTGTATATATTATATATATGTATGTACGTGTATATTATATTATTACACACTATCCGCGCTTAGTGGAAAGGTAGTGCCTATTGCCCATTACATAAATGTATTTCATACCACCGATCGTTGGGCATGTTATGATGATTAGCCCCACGGAGCGGCTTGATGTATATATGAGGATACCGATGTATATTTGTGTATATATAAGTGTAAGAATGCATGTCATACGCCCTTAGTGGCATTCCAAGTTTCATGTTGATCCCTTCACTTATCTCTTTACATTGATATTTCATATATGCTTTTCTTGCCTTACATACTCGGTACATTCATTTGTAATGACGTCTTTTTTATCGAGGGACGTTCTATCTCATGCCCCGCAGTCCCGTATAGGCGACGACGTACTTCCCCAATAGTTTGCTCGGCCGGCGGTTGGTTGGCGTACTCCATTCCTCCAGAGTTGCCATTTAGTATCGGTATGCTATTGCATATATATTATGGGTATGGCAGGACCCTGTCCCCACTTTATGAGAGTCATGAAACTCTTAGAGGCTTATAAACACGTGTCCCCGCATATAGTAGTATTGTGTGGCCACTTCGACTATGTTTGCTATGCAATTTAAATGGTGGCCTCGTCTGCCCGTAGATCTATATATGGATATATGCATGCTTCTATCCCGAGAATTGTTCATTGAAGGGCTCTCTTTGCTCTTTTGCTATTATATGGCGGCCTTGTCGGCCCATATTGTTATTAGGTTGGATTGTTAAGTACCATAGGTTTATGCTCGGTGAGTAAAATCGGGTGCCGGTACCATCCCTCCGATTTGGGGTGTGATATCCAGAATGTTGAAAGGATTGGATCTTTATGACTATATTAGAAAATGAATAGAATTTGTGAACGTATTGAGTTATGGATTACTTATTGAATGCTTATAAACTATGAACTCTGAAACTAACAAAGCAAGAAGAGGAGCTCATTATCACTATAGTTTAGGATCGGTCGACGATGCTGATAGGTACACGTGCTTTCGGTAGTCACTCTACACTTGCTGCACCTATTGTGTATAGGTTCGGATCGGGTACGAGTGGAGATTGAAACTTGTAGATCCCTCTCGGATTATTTGCTTGGAGTTGAGGGTGAGCCGATAATGGTACCACGGTGCCGTACTCCTTCCTATCTTTACTTTTCTGTCTTTTCTTATTTCGGACAACATTTTATACTATTCAAACTTGTATTCGGATTAGTAGCTCTTCTACTTGTGACTTCCAGATTTTAAGGAGTAGTTTGACTTAGACATATTTCTATTTGAGTTTATTAAGACTATTAAGTACCTTAGGTTGTCTTTCTTTACTTTCTTCATTACTTTACGCATTTTTGAACTTGTGTTTGATTTGGGGTTTACCTATGGGTTGGGGTTACGTGCCCTCACGCCAAAAATGGGATTTGGGTCGTGACACACATATACTGCACAAATTCTTTCAAATGCCATGCATATGGCTTTTACATTCTCTGCATAAATATTTTCAAATGCACTACACAAATTCGTTCAAATGCTCTGCACTATGCTTTAAAATGCACTACACATGGCTTTCAATTGTTCTACATAAATGTCACGACCCAACCCGTTGTGATGGCACCCATACTAACCCCCCTAGTGGGTGAACCATCCCATTTACCAAATTCTCATTCATTTAAACAAGTATAAATCCATTACAGGAATAAAACCATAAAACTTTCTAGTCATGGCATAAATAAAACAAGATGCGGAAGTCTGACTAGTACACCCCAAAATCCGAAAGTCATCGTACAAGGACTCTAAAACATAAAGTTGTCTAAGAAATAATAGCCCATCGAAATAACATAAATGTCTGAAATGAAGTAGACATCAAGATAGGAAAGATCTTCAGGCAGCATGACATGGGTAGAAGCTCACCCTATAATATGGACAGGGAATAGCCTCAAGCTAGATGTGAGGTTTGGAAGAAGTCTCTGACACACGATGCACTCAAATAAAAAGTGCAGCAAGGTAGTATCAAAGATAAACACTATGTACCGATAGATATCATAGGCCGACTAAGATTAGTATCATGCATACATTGTAAAACCAACAAAATAGGTAGATAGGCACAACAACACAACTATATCAAGAGTCAATCATCAACCAGTCCACAATACACCACAAGAATAAGATAAGTCCAATGCAATGCAATGCACCCCATGGTAGTATTACGATCGTACACGCACGCTAATGGTATTGTTTACCTAATTGTCATTACCTGCGGGGGACCCCTGGTGTCCATGTACCACTCGCTCCGGAACTGACCTTGGATCACGAGCCCATAACTAGGCCACATCCTCACCCCCTGTCAAATGTGCCTTCATATATATATATGTGTGTGTGTGTGTGTGTGTGTGTGTGTGTGTGTGTGTGTGTGTGTGTGTGTGTGTGTGTGTATATATATATATATATATATATATATATATATATATATATATATATATATATATATATATATATATATATATATATATATATATGTTTCTCGTATCATCACAATAAGCATCGCAACATATTCTAGTCTAGCGATAATATGGAATATGATCGGTCAATAAATTTAATGTCAATAAATGCAATGCACCATGCCACAAGTCGTAACAGGACTCAGATAATCCACTCAACACAACATGAATATGCAACCATCTTAATCAACAAGAAGAGTATATATATTGACTCCTTCCTTCTCATAACACGATAATTTCACCTCAGGTTTCGGTATATAAAGTAATGGCGACAAGCCCACATAATCAGAAATCATACCAACCTAAGTAATATCCAACCAGACGTCATGTTCGAATACCTAATCATGCTTTCTCTCGTCAATTCTACTACATATACAATCAACTAATCAAAGTCTAACTCAAGTAAATCATAACCTACCTCAGATGCAGAACTGAAACAATGCAAGTTACTCCGCAAGAGCTTTCCCCTTTTGTAATGCTTCGAAATGCTCAAAGTCTAGCAATATAATGCTAAGTAAGAAATAGACCATCAAATAAAATAAGAACAACAATTGGGGAAGAAGACCCAATTACCTCAACCCCTTTCAAATGGGTGAACTATCATTTAATAATGAATTTATCATAATCTCAATCCCAACAATCATAATCTTCAAATTTATGGGTTCCTAATCAATTTACCGATTTCACAATAGATTTTGGGCTAAAGTTCCCATTTTCTGTAGAACCCTAAGTCTCAATACACAATTCTCATCATAAATAATCAATTTTCCATCCTAGAAAGTGATCACCTACACTCCTAGGTGATTAAACAATAATAAAATCAATCACGCATCAATTATTCAAGGGTTTACTAATTCTAGGGTTCTAGTCTTTTCGTCCACCATTAGAGAACCTTAATGTAAGGACCCGATTGGTTGTTATAATGTTTTGACCCATTTAACCTTATTGACCCTTCCCCCAGAGTCCCGTTAGTACGATCTATGACTTAGTTAAGTCACTGGGTTGGTTCCCTCAAGGTTCGAGTGTAAATTGAGTCATTGATGGAGAAGCTAGTTAAGTTAATGAGTTAGAGTTGACCACGGTCAACGCAAGGTTAGGATGACACCGTGTCAATATTTTTAAAGTTCCAACGAGTTAGTATGATGATTTTGAACTTGTCCACAAGTTTTGGCGAGGTTCCGAAGAGTTTTAGATGGGTTTGGGTTTTGTCGCACTCATATTCGATGTTTTCGCCGTAGGTTTGTGGATTGAAAGTTGTACAGATTGATCAAATGACATTTTTTTATGAGGTTTGAACCATTACATCTGTATCATAATTACAAAGCTATATCAAAAAGAATCATCGCGTTTCGCCTCCGTATGAGGGAGTTATACGATTTTTCATTTGGACTATTCCAGCTGGTCCGCTATAGTGACCCACTGACCACCGCAGCAACCAACGGGGGGCAGAAAGCCCTATTTTTATACGTCAACTCCGAACCATTACCCACAAGACCCCAAATTCAATTTTCAAGAGAGAGAGGCAAACTTCATTCCATTCTTTAGTGAAAGTATCTTGCAGGGTAAGTCCCCACCTTTATTTGTTCCTTTTCCTTTATTCGTCAAGTTCCATGATTATTTTAAGGTCCATCAATGGTGGGTGGAAATCCTAGAACCCTAGAATTAGTAAACCCTTAAATAATTGATGGATTGTTGATTTTATCGTTGATTAATCATCTAGGAGTATAGATTATCACTTTCTAGGAAGGGAATTTGATTTCTTATGGTTGAAATTGCATGTTGAGACTTAGTGTTCTAATAAAAATGGAAATTTTGTCCTAAAATTTGTTTGAAAGGGTAAATTGATTAGAAACCCTTGAATTGAAGGTTAATGAATGTCGAGATAGAAGTTATGATAAATTCGCCATTAAAGGATGGTTTAATCCATTGAAAAGGGTAGAAGTAAGTGGGTCTTCTTCCCCAAATTGATGTTCTTATTTAAATACATGGTTTGTTACTTACTTAGCATTATATTGTTAGACTTTGACCGTTATGAGGTGCTTCTAAAATAGAAGACTCGGGTGGAGTAGTTCGTGGCTCCTGTTCTGCATTCGAGGTAGGTTACGGCTTACTTTAGTTAGACTTTGATTAGCGAAACGTATGTATTGTGTAGAATTGACGGGATAAAGCATGATTAGGTCTTCGAACATGGTGTTTTTGTTAGATATTAGTTAGGCTGGTATGACTTTTGATTTTAAGGGTTGTCGCCCT
>NC_081346.1:42131059-42142634 GCF_029784015.1 Lycium ferocissimum
GGGGTTTTTTAGAAGCTTCATCTTAAATTTGTATTTCTGTTATGGGATATTCGGTGACTTGGATTTGAGTATTAAGTGCCTATCTGTTTATCTTGTTGATTTTATGCTATATTCGTGAACTAATCTTAGTCGGTCTATGATGTTTACCGGTACATAGTGTTTGTACTGATACTACCTTGCTGCACCCTTTTGAGTGCAGATTGTGTTCCAGAGATTTCATCATGACTACATCTCTAGCTTAAAGCTAGTTTGCTTGATCAGATCCGAGGGTGAGCTTCTACCCATGCCATACCACATGAAGATCTCTCTTTCCAGATGTCTACTTACATTCCAGACATTATTTGTTATTGTATTTGAGATATACTTCATTCTTTAGACATTGTTGGTTAGAGCCCTTGTACGATGACTTTCAGATTCTGGGGATGTAATAGTTAGACTTCCACACTTGTATCATTTATTATTGATGACTTGGTAGACTATTTATTCATTAACATGTTCATTGATTGTTTAAGTATAAATTATTTAAGAAGTTAAAATTGGGTAGTGATTAAAGGGTTAACGGGTAAGAGTTCGCCTACCAGTGATAATAAAGTAGGTGCCCGCACGATCAGTAATTTGGGTCGTGACACTTAACTAGCATATGAACTTAAAGATGATAAGGGAATGAACAAGGAAAAGATTAAGACTTACCCTCAAAGAATAATCCACCCAAGCCTTAGGAAAATCACCTCTTACTTTCTTGGGAACTACTTTTGGAGTTATGTGACTTAAAGACTCGAATTTTGTAATATGAAAGTGGGTTTCGTCTCCCGGTACAATCAGGGCCGATCTCGGCTGCTTAGCGATCATAGCCTCGGCTGCGGCGTTCTTGCTGTGAGAGAGAGAAAAATCCACCGCTACGGCGTACCATTAAACTCGAATTCTTTGTGGCGGCGGACCGACGCCCCCGGCGACCGGTTTGGTTGGTGGCTCCTCATTTTGCCAGCGGTCACATCCGACCTCCGATGACTTTGGTTTTCTACCAAATTTTCACCCAAACTTTCAACTTCAATCCAAGTAAATACGTACACAAACCAGACATGTATATATATCTAAAAACACGCTATGGACTCACCCATTCCACAGAATTTCCAACAGAGGTCTAATTTTATTACATCTCAGAAGTTTTGAGTTGTTGCGTTATGAATAGACTAATGCAAGCTTAAGATGAACATGAAGTCCTTATAAGATTAAGGAGAGTATTTGATAACCTTAAGTGTGTACCATAAGATTTTGAAGTTATATGAATAAGTGAAACTAAGTTCGTTGAAGGAAGTGAAGTAGAAGTCATGTTTGGAAAGGTTTTCGCTATAATTGAGCTAATATTTATTTAGTAATGTCTTGAGGGCCTGCAATAGTTCCTATTGTACGATTAATGAAGTGTTATATAAGTGCCAAGAAGGTTCCACATGGATTGGAGGTCAAACGAATCAACGAGAGCGAGTTTGGAAAATATGGGTTATACGACCCCTTATACGGTCTGTATAACTTTATACAGTCCGTATAATGGTCCGTATAACATTACAGAGAAGAGTCAATCCCTAGTGGGATTATACGGTCAGTTATACGGATTGTATAAGTATCCGTATAACCAAGTCGGGTCACTTTTTCCAGATATTTCCCTTTATATATATATATGACCCAAGCTCATATTTTTCATTTCCCACATTATCCACAAACCCTTGAGAGCTATAGAACCCTTCCATACATATATTCCATTCAAACTCAAGAGAAATCAAAGATCAAGAGGCAAGAATCAAGATACCCATGTGGGAAGACTTGCTAGGGTTAGTAGACTTCAAGAATTTCTTGGGTATTGAAGCTAGGGTTTTCATACAAGTTGATAAATTGCTCCAAAGCTCATTCCTTTGAGATAAAAGGTTAGTTTTCATCCTTATTCCATATTATCAAGAATGATTAGTTGTTGAATAACTTGGGTGAAAGGAGTAAGTAGAAGTTGAGGCCTAAATGTAGATTTTAGGATATTTTTGAGTAGTAAACTAACTTGAGTCATGATTCTTAGTATGCTATGGATATAATCTTTCTATGAAGGGTATTAATGATGACAAGGAAGTGTTGTATAAAATTGTGCAAAGGGTGGATGTGAAGTTGTTGATGTAAGTTGAAGGTGAGAATGAATTTTGAGATTTAATGGAATATTACTACTTGATTATGATATTGTGGATGTTATTATGGTTGTTTGGGAGTTTTTTTGCGATATGGTGGACGTTGATGAAATAGGGGAAATGCTACCCAATTTTTGTTAGTTCATGAGTTGCTCTAGTTTGAATTCAATAGTGTCTTTAAGACTTAACCATGGTATGAATCCTTTTAAATGTATATTTCTCAAGCCTTAGCGGTGAACATTAGATGGTTAAGAAGACAAAGAGGTATGTAAGGCTAACCCTTCTTCCTAAGTCATGTTCCCATTTGTCGTATACTTTCAATAAATTCCATAACATCATTCATGATGACTTCATTTCCTAAAATCATTAAAGGTCACAGTTCTTGATATTCTCATGACACTATTAGTCCCATCCTATGATAGTTGATCTTCTAAGGAGAGATATAGTGGAAATGACGATGACGATGATGATGTTGATTATACTTATGTACTCCTATGCATGTATATATCTAAGTATGACCATATGGCTGGGTACGATATCTAACGCGCGCGCACCACTGCAGTTGGGTACGAGTAACACTGAGCCCTGGTAGGGCCAAGTACGTATAACACCGAGCCTTGTTATGGCCGGGTACGTGAGACACCGAACCTCTATGGTCGGGTATGATACTACTATATGTATAAATGCATGTAATGGAAAGTTCTCATTAGAAAAAGGGTAAGCAAATAGGATGAACGCCGCTAGAGGTATATATGGCTCTATCACCCCATGACTCCTCTTTCTTATGTTATCGTTCATGCTTTTATTATGTTATTGATTATGCTTTACATACTCAGTACATTATCCGTCTTGACATCCTTTTTTTGTTGGGACGCCGCGCTACCCGCGAGTGGACGAGGAGATAGACTTGACCCATAGACTGCTTGTTTAGAGACTGCATAGAGGAGCTCCATTTGATTCGGAGCCGCAACTATTGGTACTATTCTTTTGTGTATATACATATGGGCGGGGCCCTGTCCCGTCCTTATGATGATGCTTCATACTCTTCTTAGTGGCTCGTAGACAGTCATGTATAGTAGATGTCTTTTGCCTTGTTGGCTCATATTTTGGTATATTATTTTGTTAGCCTCGTCGGTTTGTGTATATGTATATGGGCATAGTTGTTGACGTGGTATAAAAGTATTTTAGCCATTGGAAATGGTATTATTGAGGCATAGAGTTTGTTGATAAGCCATGTGGCTCACCTAGACATGAATGTGAGTGAACGATGAGCGGTGCCCGGTGGGTTAGCTCCGGGTGCCCGTCATGGCCCTCCGGTTGGGTCGTGACAAATCTACTAAGTCAACCCTCCAACGGAAATAAGTCAAGTTTTTTAAACAAGCACACAAAATGAAATCAAGTGCCTCAGTTTTTAGAATTCTAACTCTTTAAGGTTCATTCGGCTCACTCCTAGTCCCAGAAAGGAACTGGCCGGGGTGAAATGATCAAAACGCCCATAACGACCTGCTAGGTCGTTACATCAGATACCAATTAAACAACCGTTCATCCTCGAACGGAAAAGGGAAGAAAACAAGGGGAAAGGTACCTGACTCAGTGAAAAGCTGGGGATACTTATTACACATATCGGACTCAGTCTCCCAAGTAGCCTCTTCAACGAGACGATTCTTCCACCGAACCTTCACAGACGCTATCTCCTTAGACCTTAACTTACGAACCTCTCTACCTAAGATAGCGATAGGTTCCTCCTCATAAGACAAGTTCTCATCCAACAAGACTGAATCCCGATGAATGATGAAAGAACTATCACCATGATATCTCTTCAACATAGAGACATGAAACACCGGATGAACACTCGACAAGCCTGGAGGCAAAGCCAACTCATAGGCTACCTCCCCCACACGGTCAAGAATCTTGAATGGAATGATGAACCTAGGACTGAGCTTGTCCTTCTTCCCAAACCTCATCACACCCTTCATGGGTGAGATCTTCAAAAAAACCTGCTCCCTAACTATGGACTCAAGATCTCGGACCTTCCGGTCCGCATATTCTTCTATCTACTCTGAGCCGCTAAGAACTTATTCTGAATCACTTTAACCTTATCTAATGACTCACTCAAAAGGTCAGTACCCCATGGCCTTACCTGAAATGCATCAAACCACCCAATAGGAGACCCTCAAATGGAGCCATATCAATGCTCGAGTGGTAACTATTATTATACGCAAACTCTGCCAATGGTAAGAATTGGTCCCAATGACCACCAAAGTCAATCACACAGGCTCGAAGCATATCCTCGAGAACCTGAATTGTCTGCTCAGACTGACCATCTATTTGAAGGTGAAAAGCTGTACTGAGATCCAATCGAGTGCCCAACTCGGCTTGCAAAGCCCTCCAAAATCGGGACGTAAAATGCGTGCCTCTATCAGATATGATGGAAATAGGGGCTCCATGCAAACGAACAATCTCACGGATATAAATCTAGACCAACTTCTGAGTAGTGTAGGTAATCTGAACCGGTACAAAAATGAGCAGACTTAGTCAATCTGTTAATAATGATACAGATCGAATCAAACTTGGACAAGGCCTTTGGAAGACCAACGACAAAGTCCATGGCTATCCTCTTCCACTTTCACTCAGGAATGGGCATCCTCTGAAGCGTACCCCCTGGTCTCTGGTGCTCGTACTTAACCTGCTGACAATTTAGACACTGCGAAACAAACTCAACAATATCACGCTTCATCCTAGCCCACTAATAGTGCTGCCTCAAGTCACGATACATCTTGGTAACACCAGGATGAATAGAATATCTAGAACTGTGGGACTACTTAAGAATCATCCGAATCAAGTCATCAATGCGATGAACACAAACACGCCCCCTAATCCTCAAGACCCCCTCACTATCAATCATGGCCTCCTTAGCCTCACCATTCAAAACCTTACACAAACTTGCATCCTCAAATTGCCTCGCCTTAATTTGCCCTACAAACGACGACCTCACCTCTACACAAGCCAAGACTCTGCCCGAATCAGACATGTCAAGCCTCATGAAACTGTTAGCCAGAGTCTGAACGTCCATGGCTAACAGACGCTCCGAAATAATCAGGTGAGCCAAGCTACCCATACTAGCTGACTTCCTACTCAAGGCATCCGCTACCATGTTTGCCTTGATAGGATGATACAAAATAGTAATATCATAATCGTTAAGCAACTCCATCCATCTCCACTTCCTAGAATTAAGATCCCTCTGAGTAAACACATGCTGAAGACTACGATGATCGGTGAAAACCTGACAATGTACACCATAGAGATAGTGCCTCCAAATCTTCAGAGCAAATACCACCACTGCCAACTCCAAATCATGAGTGGGATAGTTCTTTTCATAAATCTTCTGTTTTTTGGAAGCATAAGCAATAACTCTCTTTTCCTGCATTAGCACAGCACCTAACCCAGAACGTGAAGCATCACAATAAACCACAAAATCCTTGCCCTCCACGGGCAGTGCTAGCATCGTAGTTGTAGTCAATAAAGTCTTGAGCTTTTGAAAGTTCTCCTCACACTCGTCGGACGACTGAAAAGGTACCTCTTTCTCAGTTAAATAGGTCAAATACAAAGCAATAGAAGCAAATCCCTTCATGAACCGATGGTAGTAAGTGGCCAACCCCACAAAGCTGCGAATCTCTATCACTGATGTAGGCCTAGCCCAATCTCTCATTGCCTCAATCTTCTTAGGATAAACCATAATCCCCTCCTCTGACACCACATGGCCCAAGAAACATACAAACTCAAGCCAAAACTCACACTTAGAGAACTTGGCATACAGTTCCTTGTCTCTCAGCAGCCCAAGAACAACCCTCAAGTATTTCTCATGATCCTCTCTACTCCGCGAGTAAACTAGAATGTCATCAATAGACACTATCACAAAAGAATCCAAGTACGACTTAAAAATGTCATTCATCAAGTCCATAAAAGCAGCAGGGGCATTAGTAAACCCAAAAGACATAACAAGAAACTTGTAGTGCCCTTTTTTTTTATGCAAGAGATTCATCGAGTCCAAAAAGCTTTCTTAGGAATATCTTCAGCCCGAATCTTTCGATGGTAATTCGATCTCAAGTCTATCTTAGAGAACACAAAATCCCCCTGAAGCTGGTCAAATAAATCATCAATATGGGAAATAGGGTACTTGTTTCGAATGGTGGCTTTATTTAGCTGGCGGTAATCAATGCACATCCGCATAGTCCCATACTTCTTCTTCACAAATAGTACAGGAGCGCCCCAACGGGAGACACTCGGTCTAATAAACCCCTTACTCAGAAGATCCTAAAGCTGCTCTTTCAACTCTCTTAACTCTGCTGGTGCCATCCGATATGGCGGGATAGAAATAGGGCAAGTCCCTGGCTCTAAGTCAATACAAAAATCAATATCTCGGTCGGGTGGCATATCTGGCAAGTCCGCAGGAAACACCTCCACAAACTCACGCACCATAGAAATTGACTCAAAAGATGGAATGTCAACACTAGTATCACGAATATGTGCCAAGTAAGCCAAGCACCCTCTATTAACTAGCCTTTTGGCACGAAGGAAAGGTATGATCTTCTTTGGGGATGGACTAGGGGTACCCTTCCACTCAAGTCTAGACATACATGGCATAATTAAAGTGACTGTCTTGGTGTGACAGTCTAGAATCGCAAGGTAAGGAGCTAGCCAGCTCATACCCAGAATAACATCAAAATCTACCATGTCAAGAATCATTAAATCAACCCATGTGTCATACCCTATAAATGTGACAATACAAGACCGATATACTCTATCTATAACCACAGAGTCTCCAACTGGAGTATATATATGAATAGGGGCACCAAGAAAATCACTGACCTTATCAAGTCCCATAGAGAAGTATGTAGACACATAAGAAAATGTAGAACCCAGATCAAACAACACAGAAGCCATCTGGTGACAGACTGAGATGTTACCTGTAATGACTGCATCGGTACTCTAAGCCTCCGATATGCCAGGAAAGGCCTAGCAATGGACCCGTCCGCCACTACCCTATGAACCTCCATGATCAACCCGTCCTATCCGTACCGCCTCTCCGCCCGATGTCCAACTCGCCAGCCCCGGGATCCGTCGCTGAGGTCGGGTGCCACCTCTACCAGCTGTATGACCACCACGCCCAATCTGAGCACGGTTCCCACCATAAAATCCTCCTCCTCTAGCTAATGAAATTGGAGCCTTGGGACGCTGATACTAAGCACCCTGGCCACCCTGTCTAAGTCTAGGACAAGTTCTCTTGAAATGCCTATGCTCACCATACTCAAAGCATCCACAGTCTAGCGTAGGCCGCTGAACAGAAAAAGATGAAGCGAAATAACCAGCATGGTCTGAAAATCGGGGCTGTGAACTCCCTGATTGGCCGGAAGAGTACTGGCTGACCCTTGATAGGCCTCCAGCAGAAACCTACAAAGCTGACTGAATAGGACGTCCTAAATAAACCTGGAACTATGTCCTCGGGAGAATGAACCACTGAAACTACCATCCTTGCGAGCCTTCTTTTCTGCATACTTATTATAACCAACCTACCTAACACTTTCGACGGTCCTAACATGATCCACCACCTCCTGGAAGGAAGAACCTGAAGCCACAAGCTGAAGAGCTGACAACTGAAGAGCAGTGTTCAACCCTTTCACAAATCGCCTAACTCTCTCCTCCTCAGTAGGCACAAGCTGGAGAGCATAACGAGACAAAGAATGGAACCGGGCCTCATAAGCAGCCACTGAAGAATTACCCTGCTCAATGTGACTGAACTCGTCACGTCTCCTGTCCCTCAAACTATGCAGAATGTACTTCTTCAAGAATACTGAATAGAACTGAGTCCAAGTAAATCGAGCCCTCCACCACAACTTGGCATCACCCAAGAGCTGGAAGATCAAAAACTCAACACCATACTTCTCCACCGCCCCTATTTAATGGAGCCTCTCATGACAGTCCATGATGAACTCATACGCATCCTTCGCCTCAGTGCCATAGAAAACTGGAGGCTTCATCTTAGTGAACCTCCAAAATAAATCATGTTCATCACTGGCCTACACCGGCCCTACCACTGGTCTAGGAAATACCTCAGGTCCTAGAGCCTCATCCATACATGGAGCCATAGCTGCAGCATGCTGTACCCCTAGAGCACGAACTCTGCCCGGAGTCGGATCACCCACTCTCACACCCTGGGCACCTGGAGCGGCTGGTAACACACCTCCCTCTGTCAAACCGTTCAACAGGTTCAACACTCAAACCATGACATCTGACAATACTGGTGTACCTATAATATCTGGCTGAGCTGGTACTGCTGTAAACTCTGCCGCCTCATCTGGAACTACTTGAGGTGTGGGGGGCCCAGCGCGAACCTGACCAGCCGTAGGAGCCTCGCCTCTAGCTGGTGTTGCTGCTTCCTTACCTCTTCCATGGCCATGGCCCCTGGCCTGGCCTCCACCACGAGCTGCAGCCCCAACGGCCTACCCGGGTACCTCGTTTGCTGCTTGTTACATCTCAAAAATTTTCGCGTCGTTTGCGTTGTGAGTAAACTAACGTAAGATCTAAGGGGTCATGGAACCCTTATAAAGTTAAGGAATACTCTTAAAAAGTGTTAAGTAAGTGTCTAAAGGTTCCGGGATCAAGCAAATCGAAGAAAATAAATTTGTCAAAAATTTGGGAAAAGTTGGCAGAATTTTGGACAAAAATTTTGGGTCAAATTTAGAGAGGTATATATCCTAGTATATCAAGAGTTTTGGAGTGAAATAGAAGCCTAAATTAAAGTTCAGGAAGTCTAGTTTCCAACACAATAAACCGCGCGTCAATCCGATATCGGAATCAAACGTTATGAGCATTTTAAGACAGACTGCCAGAGGAGGGATTAACTCAGCGCGAACGCGCAGAGGAGCAAGGGATAACTTAGGGCAAACGCACAGAGGAGCAAGGGATAACTCAGTGTGAACGCGCCCCAAGGTGGCATGAACGTGCTGAGCAAATTCTAGGTCAGTGCAAGCCGACTCTAGAACATTATAAAAGGGGGTTTGCTCCCTTATTTTTCATCCAAACACCCCTCAAAACATCCCAAATTCTCTGGAACTTTCCCCTAACTTTTGTTCATAAAATTTTAGCGCAAATCAAGTGGAATCTCCAGATTTAGGTTTGGACAGCGTATAGTTGCAATTATAGTATCGTATTGCAGTGAATCTTGGCTTGGATTCAAGGTGAATATTGAAGATATTGCGGTTCTAGCGGAAGCAAGGTATGAATCTTTTCTTATTGATATTGATTTAGGTTTATTTACGGAGGTAGATGTCATGATCCATTCTAGCCTAGGTCATGCGGGCACCTACCATTCTCACCTCGGTAGACGAACCCTTAACTCAATGTTTACAATCAATAAATATAATAAAATAGCAGAAGAAGTAAATGACGTAAGTCTCACAATATACTATAATATAGATAAGTGCGGAAGTAAATGAATCCACCCCAGTATTTGGTCTAGTCATACAAGAGCATCTAAATCCGAATACTAAGGTCTGAATAATAATACATAAAGTGTCTCAAATCATGTCTTGAGTGAAAATTAAGACATAAGCAACAGAAGAGTCTTCGAAGTCAGCGGACACCATGCTCACCCTGGAAACTCAAGTAGAAGCTGAGGAGTCAATCAGCCACTAGTCAGAGAAGTAGATCCGGCATAATACTCTGCAGTCATAAAAGAATGCAGCAAGTGCAGGTCAGTACAAACAGCAGTACTGCTAGGTATCATAGGCCGACTAAGCATAGTTAACACAATTCAGAAAAAAATGCAGATAAACAAGTAAACCAATCACGCATGGAACAATATAATCCTAACCGAGTATCCATCAACACCTATGTAAGTATTTAACCCCAATATAATAAGTATGAGTATATCTAATCTTGGAACAATCAACACAATAGAATCAACAACACAATCGTCACAATACAGTCATCATGACATCTCACTCAAGTCATAATGCAATGCAATGCAATGATGCTATGAATGTGATGCCATGCTATGCTATGCAAATAAGATGTACACATGTACTCCGGACGAAAATATCAACGTCTCGGCAGCACAACCTAGTCTGACTCGCGAAGTCTGAGTGCCATCCTTCCCGGATCTTTGCCAAAATGCAGACGGGACCCGGCTAACCGCTCGCGGGCGAGTCTCACCGGCACCACTCTGGGGGACCCGCGGAGCCTATGCACTACAATCGATCAGGAATAACATCGGAATCGGCCATTCAACAACGATGCCAAAATATAACCATCGAACATCAGCCTCCTCACAATCACTCAAAAGAGTTATCAATTATTAGCTTCATAAATTAACGATTTCGGAATTAAACCTCGGACATCGGCCTCCTCACAATCACTCGAGTAAAAGAGTTTATCAAGTATCAATTTCACATAAACAACGATTCCGGAATGGATCTTCGAAAATAGGCCTTTTTCATAATCACTCAAGTAAAAGAGTTTATCAAGTATCAGTTTTGCTCAATCAACGATACCGGATCATCACGTAGATATAAATCGGGAGTGTGAGTTTTGGTTGAATTCGTAACTTTTAAGGTCGTATTATCTCGACGGAAATAGCATTCGAGTTGATACTCAGAAGATTGAAGCTGTGAAGACGTGGCCAAGGCCTATAACACCTACGGAGGTCCGTAGTTCTCTGGGTTTAGCAGGTTATTATAGAAGGTTCGTGGAAGGATTTTCTTCTATTTCTGCAGATTGACGAAGCTAACGCAGAAGTCAGTAAAATTTTAGTGGACAGATGCTTGTGAGCGTACCTTCCAAGAATTCAAAGATAGATTTACTTCAGCCCAGTCCTAACACTTCCAGAAGGATCAGAAGGTTATGTTGTTTATTGTGATGCCTCCGGTGTCGAATTGGGCTGCGTATTGATGCAGCACGGGAAGGTTATAGCCTATGCTTCCAGACAAGTAAGGAAACATGAGAAGAATTGCCCAGGCCCGTGATGCGCCGGAGTGAAAAATGCGGTTATTCAAGCACTAAAGATATGGAGACATTATTTGTATGGTGTACATGTTGATATCTATACAGATCATTAGAGTCTCCAGTATATCTTCAAGCAGAAGGAGTTGAATCTGCGGCAGAGGCGATGGCTAGAGCTATTGAAGGACTATGATGTAAGTATCTTATATCATCAGGAAAGCAAATGTGGTAGTAGATATGCTCTTGCATAAATCATAGGCCGATTTATGCGATATTCAACGGAAAAGAAATAATTAGTCCGTGAGCTCCACCCGGCTAGCTAGCTTAGGAGTTCGTTTAATCGATTCGGGTTCGGGGGTCGTTGTTCATAACCCGTTGTTTCATTCTTGACATGGAAGTGAAAACGCCCT
>NC_081346.1:42142734-42260623 GCF_029784015.1 Lycium ferocissimum
ATGTCTACTTTTCAAAACTCTTCTCTTTGAAGTATGTTATATTGCTTGAAATGTGTGGATGATTGTTTGTGACTTGAAATATTCCTTTCGAATATGAACATGATTATAACTCTTGTTTGGTGGAAGTTCTTTTGGAATAAAAGATGATTTCTTTTAGACAAGGTCATGCATGTGTAGGGTCAAGCCCGCATCGAACCTTATTTGAACTATACTACTTTGTGAAACTCGCTTTTCCCATTATTGGATGATTTAACTTATTTTTCTAAAGGTAGGACCTTAAACTTGTTTTGTTATTGAATGGGTTTCTTGAACTTGAAATTGAATAAGAGATTTTAATAAGATTATAAATCGGTTATAACTTGAAATGCCTTTATTTTGAGATGATGACTTGAGAAGTGAGATTCAGCTCTAAGCCATGATTGACGATTTGGTCATATGCCATGATTTATATTTTGTTTGTGTTTGGGCCTGTATGAGCAAGCTGTGCTAGTCCAGAGGATGATTAGCCGTTATGGATCCTAACGTATCGATACGAGTATTGCTATGTCAGTCCAGAGGATGATTGACCTATATTGCTTTCTAGCTCGGAGTATCTATTGCTGTGTCAGTCCAGAGGATGATTGACCTCCGTTGCTTCCTAGCCCGGAGTATTTATTGTTGTGTCAGTCCAGAGGATGATTGACCTCCGTTGCTTTCTAGCCCGGAGTATCTATTGTTGTGTCAGTCCAGAGGATGATTGACCTCCGTTGCTTCCTAGCCCGGAGTATCTATTGCTGTGTCAATCCAGAGGATGATTGACCTATGTTGCTTCCTAGCTCGGAATATCTATTACTGTGTCAATCCAGAGGATGATTGACCTCCGTTGCTTCCTAGCCCGGAGTATGCATTCTTGTGTGTCAATCCGTAGGATGATTGACCTCGTTGCTTACTAGCCGGAGTATACGTTCTTGTGTCAATCCGGAGGATGATTGACCTTCGCTTCTAACTGGAGTATCTATTGTTGTGCTAGTCCAGAGGACGATTAGCCTCCGTGGTTTCCTAACCCGGAGTATCAATTTATTGATCTGCCTGTGAGTGGCTTGTTTCGTACTTTGATTAGCCTGTGAGTGGCTTGTTTTGTATCTTTTTGCCTGTGAGTGGCTTGTGGTGATTTGAATTTGTCAGTGAAATGCTTGGCCTGGTAAATGGTAAGTAGTTAAGTTAATGTGTCTGTCATTGTTGGATTCTTTGATGACTCTTTATTGTTGCTGACTCACTTTATTCGTGGGCTTGAACTATTATTTTCACTGATATCATTTTATTGATTTTATTCATTATATCTTGTTTTGTTAACTATTGCCCCTTAGACACTCACTGAGTACCCAGTACTCAGGCATACCATTGTTATTTTTTATGGTATGTTAGGTATCATTGAGGAGCAGGTTCGTGATACGCCTATGACTTTAAGAGAACTTGCTGCTTTCGAGACTATTCGGTGAGCCCATTCTATCTTCACTTTCGCGTATTTTAGTTTCGGGCTGCGTCCCAATGATTTGGACATTACTCATTATCGTAAAAGCTCCTTAGATAGTTGTCAGATTGTGGGTAGTGTGTTGGAGTCTCGTATGACTCGTTGGGGCATTTGTGCCACGTTTATTAACTAAGTATTTGATTTGACTTCCGATGATTTTGTTTCATAATTGTGATCTTAGATTTTATTTATTGTTTATCACTTGTTTAATTAAATAAATGAATCGAAAAAGGGCTTGACGTTACTGATTTATAAGGTTCTTCCAATGTTGTTCATGACGACGGATGCCGGTCATGTCTAGGGTGGATTTTGGGGCGTGACAGCTAGTCTCACCTTACACCATTAGTCCCTTCAAGGTGAGACATGACGATTATGATTATTTCATAATATAATCGAAGGTTACCGACCTTACATCACTCCGATAGAGTTATAACTTTTAATTGAGCTCTGATGCATGCTATTTATATTATATGATGTACATGGATATATGTATATGAATACATGGGATATGGGCAGAAGGGCCAGGCGCTATATACGCAGTACCACCTGATCAACTGGCATATTCTGATATCTTCTCGGACGCGGGATATATGGATAAATGGGTCGGGCCGTTCATTCCGTGGCAAAATATATATATGTAGATACGTGATGAATGTAAGGATAAATGGCTCGGGCTGCACGTTCCGCAGCAATATATGATATGATATGATGTTGTTTATTATATAAGTTAGTATGTATGACACCGCCTAGAGAGACGATCAGTACAGGTCATATCTCTATCTTACGCTCTCGTATTTCTTTATCATGTTATTGTATATGCCTTACATACTTAGTATATTGTTCGTACTGACGAACTCTCTTTTATGGATGTTGTGTTCATGCCCACAGGTAGACAGGGAGACGGCGCAGATGCTTAGGAGCTTACTCAGCAGATTTGTAGGAGCACTCCACTACTTCGGAGTTGCCATCTCTTGGTATATTCTTTTGTGTATATATTGGGGCATGGCGGGGTCCTGTCCCGCCCTCATGATTTCAGTACTTCAGTTAGAGGATCATAGATACTTATATGTGGGTTGTAGATGTTATGAGACTTTTTCAGTGTATATGTTGTATATCATTTTGTAGCCTCGTCGGCTTATGCATATATACATATTTTGGGAGATTCGGAAATTGGTTTATGACAAGTTCTATGTTGAAAGTGATATATATATATATATATATATATATATATCCCGATTGAATACGATAGATAGCATAATGAGCGGTGCTCGGTAGCCAGCTTTAGGTACCCGTCATGGCCCACTAGCTGGGTCGTGACAAGATTTACGTTTTCCGGGATGATATAAAATACTCACATCATAGTCTTTCAATAGCTCTAACCATCGCCCGCCCGCATTCAACTCCTTCGCCTCGCTTGAAGATATACTGGAGACTATTGTGATCTGTATAAATATCAACATGTACACCATACAACTAATGTCTCCATATCTTTAGTGCATGAATAACCACAGCTAATTCAAGATCATGGGTTGGGTAATTCTTCTCATGTTTCTGCAACTGCTTGGAAGCATAGGCAAAAACTTTACCGTGCTACATCAACACACAGCCCAACCCAACACCGGAGGAATTATAATAAACAACATAGCCTTCTGATAGTTCTGGAAGTGTTAGAACTGGGGCTGAAGTCAACCTATCTTTCAATTCCTAGAAACTGCGCTCACAAGCATCGGTCCATTGAAATTTTACTGATTTCTGAGTTAGCTTCATCAATGGTGCTGAAATAGAAGAGAATTTTTACACCTCAGAAAATTTTCCGTTGATGCACAGTGAATAGGATAATGAAGAGTACGAAGTATACGATATTTCAATAAGTAGGAAATAGCATTTGATGATTCTAAATAAGATTTTAAAGACATTCGATGTTAGACGAGAAAGTTGCCAAGAGATGGCCATGTATACGATAAGTATCGGAAAGGATTTATGAGTAGCAAGTTGATGACAACCTAATGATGTTTGGGAAAGATTTATAATGCCCCTTAGATTTTTAATGAAGTGATAAACAAGTGCTAAGAAGGTTCCATAAGGATTGGAGATCAAACGAGACGACGGGATCAACTTTAGTGAAACTATGGGTTTCACGGCCATGTTCCACGGCCCATATAATATTCCACGGACCGTGGATGGGTCCGTGGAACTGACAGCAGAGAAGTTGGCTGGCTGGTCGTGAACCACGACCAGTTTCACGGGCAAGATTATGTTCCACGGACCGTGGAACAAATCCGTGGAACTCCCGACGGCCGAAATGTTCTAAGTCTTTAAATGTGATTCCAACTTCATTATTTCATTTCCAACACTTCTCCACTTCTCTCTAAAGCCTCTAGAGCATTACATATATTTCATGAACAAGAATCCAGGGAAATCAAAGGTTCTTATCATCAAACCAAGTGAATCAAAGTAAGAAGACCCATTAAAGTTCATCAAAAGCAAGGAAATCAAGTGAAGGAAAAACTAGGGTTTTGCTCAAGAGAGGTATTTGCACCCAAGGTTCAATCCTAAACCATCTAAGGTAAGTTTTATGATGTTTCCATGTTGTTTAAAGTATTTGTAAGTTGAAACACTTGGATTTCAAAAGAATATAAGAAATGGGTCATGAATGTGAAATAGTGTCACTTTTGAATAGATGTTTGGAATGAGTTATGATTCATGATACGTTGTGAATATAATCATGTTATGAATGATATTGAGAGTATGGAATCGACATTTTATGTGAATGAACGTGATATTGAGATATGTCTATGAATATGGATGAATTGGAGTAAATGGTGAAGTAAGAGTAATGTAGTTGACTAAAGGCTATTGTGATGATATTGTGAACGTTATTATTGATGCTTGGGAGTTGATATATGATATGGAGGAAAGTCGTATAAATAAAGGATATGCTGTCCGATTTTCTCTAGATTTAGTCATGTATGTTAAGTCATCGATTACCTAATATGAGTACGCACTTCAATGAAGCGAGAAACGTGAGCTTTCGAAGAAGAACGTACAAGTGATAGAATAGTTGCACGGAAAGGTATGTAAGGCTAACCCTTCTTCATAAGGCATGGTTCTTTGCCAAATATTATCCTTCTACGAGTCTATATATTCTCCAATGATCCTATCTCTAAGCTACGAAGCTTGGTGATGCCCAATATGATGATTGTACTAAGTTTCTTATACGACGAGTGCAACTCTAAAGATAGAATGAAATGAATGACGATAGTAAAAAGGCTAAAGATAAATATGAGCTTATATGTATGTGTGCCCATGAGAGGCTATTGTGAACCCCGAGCTTATATGGCCGAGTAGAATATAGTGAATATGTATATATGTATATCTATATATGATGATGCGCGCGTACCACTGCAGTTGGGTACGGATAACACTGAGCCTTGGTAGGGCCAGGTACGTATGACATTGAGCCTTGGTAGGGCCAGGTACATATGACACTGAGCCTTGGTAGGGCCAGGTATGTAAAACACCGAACCTTTGTGGTCACGTATGCTATATAAATGCTATGTATATGACATCAATATGAGTACGAATATGTTAAGACTATGTAAACGCGAGTAAGGGCTATGCATATGATATGAACATGAGTATGAATAGAATATGAATACGAAGATGAAAATGAATACAAAAGGTAAATGAGTACGGATATGGATATATGTACACAGATACGCAATAGAAATGGCGTGTCCCTATGGAAAGCAAGTAAGTGCTATGACTTAGATGTTATTGTCTCCCATCCTATGTTATCTTATATGTTGACTATTATGCTTTCATATTGATATTGATATTGATCATGCTTTACATACTCATTACATTCTTCGTATTGATGTCCTTTTGTTTGTGGATGCTGCGTACCATGCCCGGGCAGGCTGTGAGCATTGATGACTTGATCTATAGCTACATTTCTCAGTGACTACATGTCGGGCTCCACTTCATTCGTAGCCAGTACTTTGGTATAGATTCTTTTGTGTACATATTCACGGGCACGGTGGTTCCGTCCCCGCCCATATGTTATGATATGACGTACCCTTCTTAGAGGCTCGTAGACATGTGTATATGGTTAGATATGTTTGGCCTTGTCGGCCTATATTTTGGAATATTATTTTAATAGCCTTGCCGGCTTATGTACATGTATATGGGCATATATGTTAATGATGATATAGATGTGTTGTTGCCCAACGAGGCAAGAATGATGATGAATGAAAAGCATGATTTAGTATGTGGCTTACCTAGATATGATGTGAGAGTATGTTATGGGTGCCTGTGCGATAGGTACCGGGTCGTTCACGCGCCCTCTCGTGGGTCGTGACAAGAATCCTTCCACAAATCTTCTATAATAACCTGCTAATCCCAAAAATCTACGGACCTCTGTAGGTGTTGTAGGCCTTGGCCAAGTATTCACGGCTTCCATTTTCTGAATATCCACTTGGATGCCATCAGCTGAGATAATATGGCCCGAAAAAGTTACAGAATTTACCCAGAACTCACATTTTGAAAAAATTTCATATAATTCTCGGGTACGAAGAATCCCAAGGACAGTGTGTAAATGTTCTATATGTTCTGCTTCTGATCGGGAGTACACTAGGATGTCGTCGATGAACACGATCACAAATAGATCTAGAAAAGGCCTGAATACATTGTTCATCAAATTCATAAACACTGTTGGGGCGTTAGTCAAGCTAAACGACATTACATGAAATTCATAATGACCATATATGGTTCTAAAAGCCGTTTTCGGAATGTCTTCTTCCTTGACTCTCACTTGGTGATATCGTCATCTCAGATCTATCTTGGAAAACCACTTAGCACCCTGCAGTTGATCAAACAAATCATCGATTCTTGGAAGCGGATATTTATTCTTTATTGTCACCTTGGTCAACTGCCTATAGTCAATGCACATTTGCAAGGAACCATCTTTCTTTCTTACAAACAAGACAACAGCGCTCCCATGGCGATTAACCGGGTCTAATGAATCCCTTCGTGCAAATCTTTCCCGCTTGTGCCTTTAGCTCTTTCACCTCTCATGAAGCCATTTCGTAAGGAGGAATAGATGGTGTCCGCAAAGACATCAATAGTAAAATCAATCTCCCGTTCTAGCGGAAGACCTGGAAGCTCATCTGGAAATACATCCAGAAACTCATTTACTAACGTGATGACAGGGCTCATGCTTTGCTTTCCGTGTCATGAACCCGGACTAAATGATAAATATAACCTTAGAAATCATCTTCTTGCTTTGAGGTAGGAAATAAACCTACTCTCTTGGAGACGCCGTGTTACCATTCCATTCAATCGGTTCTCCCGGGAATCGGAACCGAACCATTTTTGTTCTAACGACATTAGCGTAACAAGAGGCCAGCCAATCCATACCCATAATAACATCGTACCCACCATTTCCTACTAATCAAATCAGTCGTAGTTCATGATCACATACCACAACCACAGGTCCTCTATATACCGTCTAAGCTATTATGTGGTCACCAACAAGATATCTCAAAAAGTGTTTGATTGCCCAAGCTGGCCCCCCAATACGACCAGCAAAATAAGGAGTGATATATGATAAAGTAGAACCCGGATCAATCAATGCATAAACATCATAAAAGGATACGGACAATATACCTGTAACGATGTCAGGGGAGGACTCAAGATCCTGTCGTCCGACTAATGCATATATACGGGGCTGAGGGCCACTCGAACTAGATACTCCCCCTCTACCCCTACCATGGCCTGCTGAAGTCTGCGGAGTCTACCCTATCGGGTGCACGGGCAAAGAAAAGCCGGCTACTAATCCTGTGGGTTGGGCCCCAACTCTACCCCTTATCGATGGATAGTCACGCATCAACGCCTGGGGCCTCGACCACGCGGTGCATATCAGCGCCCGAGCCCAAAGGATATCGACTCGAATGTAATCTATCGCACTGGCTGCATCGCAGTATCGGTGGTCTCCTCTGACTAAGGTCACCTCCAAACTGGGAACCCGAAACTCTCGAACTCTGACCCGGTCCAAAATAAGTGGAGCGGTCAAATCTCATACCCGCAAATTGAAGAGGCGCACTAGCTATAGACTAGCTCTATACACACTACTAACACCGGCAGATCTAGCCCTCTTACTATGCCCTCTGTCAATATCGCGCTCACCCCTTTGCGGCTGCTGCTGCTCTTCCAAATTTTGGGCATGGGCCTGAATACGGGAAATTTCCATCCTCTCCTGAAGTGAAGCTGTCAAGCAATCTTTGATCAAATGTGGCCCTAAACCACTTACAAATTGATTCACCCGATCTCCTATATCGGCTACCATGGCCGGAGCATACCGAGTCAAGGAATTGAAATGGAGACTATACTCCCGAGCACTCATATCTCCTTGCTTTAAATTTAAATTCAGCTCGGGCCCGACAGACCTCAGGTTGTAAATAATGACAGATAAAAGCATCTACGAATTCCTGCCACACTGGGGGAGGTGTATTTTCCTTCCTCAAAGATATCTAATTAGTATACCATAGAACGGCTACATCCCGCAACCTATAGGAAGCCAACTCCACTGACTCAGTATCGGACGCATGTATTTTTCTCAACATCTGATCTATAAAACCCTGTGAGTCTTCATCCGGCCTTGACCCGAAAAATTCTGGAGTATTCAAACTCATAAAATCACGGGCTCTGGCACAAGTCGCTCTGTCACCTGGACCCGCACTCTGCCGCTAAGCTTGACCGAAGAATCGGCCGGGTTAATAACCGAATAGCTCGGGTCATCCGTCGGCCCGAAGCACCCGGTGGAGGAACTAGAGGTAACGGGAGCCGGAGTCGAGCCCCTTCATGCCCCTCTACAATAGGCGAAGTGTGAGAAGTCCGAGATGTAGCCTCATTATGGGACTCACCCTCTTCTATATTTACCGAGGACTCCTGTTCAATCTACCTTATAGTCGCAGTCTTGCCCTTCTGGGCGACTGTTGCTTTCCTCTTCATTGGCATCGCTGAAACCATAACGCACAATTAAGGAAAAAAGGAAATCTTAGAACATAGCTCTATCGCACGATCTATGAAGGAGAAGGAGGGTCATTATTCCTAAATGCCCCACATCCTCTTGTTTATAAGTGTCGCGTGCTTCACACCCATAAACAAGACCCTACTGGACACAGCTCGTAGACACACCCTAAGACGGAACTGCTCTGATACCACTTTTGTCACGACCCAACTAGAGGGCCATGACGGGTACCCGGAGCTAGCGTACCGAGCACCACCTGTCAGACTTGTCATCAAACTCAACCTGAACATACATCATTCCCAACACAAGCTTATCATGAAATGATCTTCGAATATCTCTCAAAACATAAATGTACATAAGCCCACGGGGCTACAAAATGATATACGAGATGTAGACTAAGAAGATCACTAAACATCTACTACCTACACATATGTATCTACGAGCCTCTAACTGGAGTACCGAAATCATAAGGACGGGACAGGACCCCGCCATTCCCCAATTATGTACCCAAAACAATATACCAATAATCTGCAACTCCGGAGTAGTGGAGTGGTCTTGTATATCTGCTGATAGAGCTCCTAAGCGTCTGTGCCGCCTCCCTGTCTACCTGCGGGCATGAACGCAGCAACCATAAAAGAAAGGATGTCAGTACGAACAATGTACTGAGTATGTAAGGCATGTATAAGAACATTAGCAGGAAATAAGAGAATATAAACTGAAGAGATAACTTGTAACTGATTGCCTCTTAAAGCAGAATCATGCATGCTAAATTTTATATTTAAAACATCATCATATCATATATACATATGTAAGCTTCCCGCCCCTATAGGTACGGTGTGATCATCATTAGCCAGCGTCCAGGCCTCCCGTTTCCGGGGTAACCATCCCATGCCGCCCGCTAGTGGTGTCTGCCCGGCCAACTAGGCATGGTGTAACTATCATCATAGCTGCCCACTACGCCCTTCGCAGTGGTGTCTGCCCGGTCAGCTAGGCACGGTGTGATCATACATATACATAACATAAAGCATGCATGAGAACTCAAGTAAAAGCTATAGCTCTATCGGAGTGATGTAAGGTTTGGAACCTCCGATTATATTATGGAACAATCATCCTCATTATGTCTCACCTTGAAGGAACTAGTATTATGAGGTGAGATGGCCAACAATGAATAACATAAAGAAAATTATGAAATAATATCATTAAGCTTATAATAGCATCGATTTATAAACTTTGGAACATCTAGAAGTAAAATCATCATCATCATTATCATAGAACACATCTTATCTCTTTCTCATAGGAAGCTCTTAAGAATTTTTAACTTTCATCTTTTGGGATGTAAAAAGGTCATGGAGATATAGAGAGGAAATCGTAATATAGGGATCATGCCTTTGAAAGAGAGGGATTAGCCTTAACATACCTTTTCGTCTCTTTAACTTTATCGACTAAACGCTTTCCTTCCAAGTTCACAATTCTACATACAAGAGAATTCGTACTAGATTAGATCATTTACAACATGCTTAAGTCTAAACTAAAGCGACTAAGAGATAACAAAAATTGGGCAGCATTTCCTTTGTTTTGACAACTTTCTCCATACAATAAACAACTCCCAATCATCAATAGCAACACCCATAATATCATAATCAATATACTTCTTCAAATTAAATATTTTTCAATCCTCAAACTCCTTTTCAAAGTCATTCATGACCATAATTACAACACAACACCATATTCATATACATATACTACTCCTTCATCATCCTTAATATCATTCATAACAAAATTATACTCATAGCATACTAAGAATCATGACTCAAGTTAACTTACTACTCGAAATGTCATTCTTTCCGTATTTGAGCTCATATTCAATTTTCTTCTCTCATCCAAGTCATTCAACCACTCAAATACTCTTAATACCCCGAAATAGATGTAAAACTCACCTTTGATCATGTAAGGATGAACTTTGGATGAATATACTTCACTTGAGAACAGCCCTAACTTTAATACCAAAGGAATTCTTGATTTTTATAAACCCTAGTGAGCCTCCTTGCACTTGATCCTCTTGATTCTTAGTGTTTAATCTTTGATTTCCCTTGGGTTTGTGTTAATATGATGTATAGAATATTCTAGAGCTCTCAAGAGTGGTGTAGAAGATGGGAAATGAAAATAAGAACTTGGTCATCTTTTATTAAAAAAAAAAAAAACAAAGCTACCCTATAACTCCTTCCCAAGACGTTACTAAATAATCGTTAACTCAATACTTGCAAAATCCTCTCCAAACATGACTTATAATTTACTTCCTTCGCCGAACTTGGTTTCACCGATTCATATAACTTTAAAATCTTGTTGTATGCACTTTAAAGCTACTAAATACTCTCCTTCTTGTCATAAGGGCTTCATGTTCACCTTAAGCTTGCGGTAGTCTATTCACAGCATACGTTATGGAATGTCCGAGGTGTAACAGAAAATGAGGGGGTAAACCCCCTTTTATAACATTCTAGAGTCGGTTTGCACCGACCTAAAATTTACTCAGCGTGTTCGCGCCACCTTGGGCCGTGCTTGAGGACAAGCAAATCAAAACCAAAATCTCAATGAGGATCCATCAATACAAGCTTAGGTAGTGCTGCTATCATTTTCAAAGCATATTCTTCAACTAAGCACAACCCTCATAACTTTGGTTGGTACCAACAATTAGGCTACAAGCATGTGAAACTTCACCCATATAACTCCCTTATTTCAAAATACAATTTCAAGAATGCAATGGAGTTTCAAAACAATCAAGCGACAACATTCAAGCCTCAATAAGTGACTCAAACCACTAGCTTACTAGTATGCTCATTTAACTTAAGTTGGAATTTTTCAACATCGCCAATCTATCGTGATCCACATGCCCTCACAAGAAATAATGTCCCAAAATCACTATATTCACAACAACAACACAAGGGACATATACACAAAGTCACTCACACTCAACAAAGAAATTCTAGTGCTAACAAATATCACACCATAAGCTTGCCCTTATTTTCATTCATCACTAACTCAAGAACATTCGGTTGGAGATCACATAGGGACTTTTTAAGCTTGTAATGTAGGCTTAGGGAAAGGTAGGATAAGTATTTGGGATACTAGTGACTACACCCTCCTTGAACACTACACACTACCTTTTGTCCACTTTCCTCTTCATTTCAAAACATCACTCCTTCCCTTGCATACTAATTTCCCCAATTATTCCAACTTCTTTTTGTGCAACCATTTTCTTGATTTCTAATGTTTTTGTTCTTTTCCAATTCCTTTTTCACAAAGATACTTTTTTTTTTTTTTGCACAAAAAGTTTGCAACCTTTTTGTATTTTTCACATTTTCTTCCTTTCTTTTGACTTTTCCACAACACCAACCTTCACCATTTCTCAAGCAACACTAATACCCCCAACTTAGGCTTTTGATCTCAAATTCACAATTTCATGTTCAAGGAGAGAAAGGTTCAAAAGAGAGACTTTTCATCAAAAAGGGTAAAGGCTTGTAATGTGGCAATCAAAGAAAAGGTCATACGCTCAAATGGGGTTACTACTGATATTATTTATGCAATGGTAGGCTAGAAAGGCAAAAGAGGCTTTTTCAAAAATCACAAAGATAGCCCAAGGTCATCTCTCCAACCAATATAATCAAAATTAGCATTAAAAGACTAACCGGGCAAGTTCTAGATGATAAAGTAAGCACACGAATTATTCAACAAACACTCACCACACATGGCATATGAACTAGTCAAGATAGAACAATTTCACTTCCTAAGCAAGAACAAATAGAACAATGTCTCATCATCCCAGGTAAAACCCATCTAGTAGGTAAAGAGTCACCAAATGAGCCAAAAAGTTATCACAAAGATCATTTTTTCCTATGCACCTTGCTTTTTAGCTTTCACAAAAAATTTGGAAGGGTATTCACATTTCAACATTTCACATACAAGAGACTTACTCTATTAGTACCAAACAAGCCAAGAGTTTCCACATTTATCCTCAAAGGAGCACCTACACCTAAACTACAAGACTAATTAAAGAAGCTAAGAAAGAAAATAAAATAATAAAAGTGACTAATCCACAACATGCCAACAAAACAAAATCTTCAAAATTTGAGCAAGTTCCATTTGTAACAACTCCACAGCCACACCAATAGTCACAAAACAAGCCCGGCAAGGGCACACAATATCCATACATAAGACAAAAGCCCGGCAAGGGCACAAATTAAGTATAACCAAAATATAATGTGCAACCACATGCCACCCCCAACTACAAACATTGCAGTGTCCTCACTGCACATAATCAAAACAAAACACAAAATAGTTTGAGGGTAGAGAAAGAATTTTTTTTCTGTCAGCACCTGCGAGACGCATGCATGACCTGTGAATCGCAGGTGATGTCACCTGAAAACTTTTTTCAGCAACAACTACTAGTTTGGGGCTGCTCTGAAACCCCGACCTACTCAAAACAACTCCAAAAATTCTGAAACTTTGTAGATTAGTCAAAAACAATAAAATAAACTATTCTAAAAAATAAAATTTCAAAAACGACTTAAAATTTTGAAAAAGATGGGTTGCCTCCCACCAAGCGCTTAATTTAGTGTCGCGGCATGACGGTTATCAACTTTACCACTTTTCCTTCCATTTGGAAGATATAAATTTTCGCCCCAACTTTTAATTAAGATTCCGGTAATGCTCGTGAGGCGATCGTAGAATAGTAAAGAGGCAATTCTCGGGTATCGCATTTTGCACTTCTTGGCCTGTAAGTGAGGCATGCCATTTTGTCTTCTTGGCATAGCAAACTTCAAAATAAAAATGCTTTGATATTCATCTCCAAAATTCTCCATAGGCTTGGTTAGTTCAACTTCCATATCACCCACCAAGCACAACGTTGAAAAATGGTTAGAATGAGGTCCAACGCGCTCAATTTCCAAACTTGCATGAATTTTGACATTCTCACCCAAAAATGATCTAGAGTCTTCAAAAATTATTTTATAAACGTTTTTATGCAACTCTAGTATCATTTCTTCAACTTCGGCATCATTCACTATTTTTAGGTTGGTCGGTTGGAAATTCACCATTAGCTCATGAAAATCAATCTTGACCTCTTCTTCATTGGAAACCAACTCAAAACTACAATTCATGGCCCTTTGATATTGAGCATCACATGCCTCAATATTTGCATTCAATTCGGCCTCCAATTTCCGGATAGCAATTTCAAGTAGCTCCACTTCTTGACTTTGCTCAACATGCATTTTTAGAAATTCTTCCATCATCCGTGAAATGCCTTCACGGTGATCCCCATAGGCTTCAAGTTGTTGAGCTTGATTCATTAGCTAATCTTGGCTCAAAATTTCTATCTTGTCAAGTTTTTCTTCATTGTGAGAGTCGTCCAAAGCTTGTAAAAATCCAAAAATCCATTCATGGTGAGATACACCTTTTGGATAGTTTCATCATCTCCATGTTGAACTTCTTTCCACAATTTGGTCAAGACTTGCCCATACTTTTCATTCCTCCCCATTATGCTTTTCAAAATTTCCTCAACTTCTTCTTTTTGAGAATTAGAGATTTCTTCTTCAAGGTTTTGCTCTTCTTCAAGTTGAACCACTTCTTCACTTTCACAACTTTGGTATGGTCCCAAGAATTCTCGGGCTCATCTTTTAAATTTGAAAGCTCTTCTTCAACCATTTCATTTTGAGGAGTCGACACTTCCATGACAATTGAGAAATTTGTATCCTCTAAGGAATCATTCATTCTTTTCATAGCCTCTCCAATTTCTAAAACGGATTGTTGGATGAATTTTCGCTCTTCCTCCATCTAAGCTTCTCGATCTAAGTATGTTTGAAGCATTGCCATGATACCTTCAAATCTGGCACTTTGTCCTTCACTTGCCATGTCATTGTCTCTATCAAACTCAAAAGCACAACTAGCATTTTTGTTAGAATAACTTGGGGGAGGGGGAGCAAAATAATTGGGACAATCACCCCAATGTCTACCTTGACCACCACATATATTACAAATATTTCCATCATAGAATTGAGATGGTGCACACATCTCTCTCCCGAGAGCATTTTCACAATCTTGCCAAAAGTGGGGTCCTCCATAATATGGACATGGGTCATCAAAATATGGATTGCAACCATCAAACCCATTTTCATTCCAAGATGCCATAGAGACAAAAGTAAAAATAAAATAAAAACTAAACACAAAACACAAAAAATAAAAAAAAATCACAAACACATTGTCACAAATATTCACAAGTTTGGACCAAAGCAAGTAAGCTAAAATCCCAAACTAGCCCAAATACGCCAAATTGTTCCCTGGCAACGGCGCCAAAATTGATAACGTCCAAATCCACTCCTCAAAGAGAAAGTGTACACAGTCATATGCAATATAATTTACTCAACTATGAGTCGGGGTCGAACCCACAGAGAACAATATCCTAGGCGGTTTAAGCAAGTAAGGAATTATCGCTTTCTAAGCTAAGCCAAACACTTGATAATATTTTGGTTTTTGATTTTAAAACTAACGAATCTAAAACTAATCTAGAAAGCAAATAAAATTATCAATGGCCACAAGCATGGATACAAGGAACTCTCAAGTAACGATTCAATATATTTTATGATTTTACAACTAAGAGCGAGCTTATGTTAATAGATAATGGCTTCTAAAATCTCATTGAAAGTCTTCCAACCAAATCAATGAATTTCACTCTAAGCTTTTCCAAGCCTTAGAGTGTGATATCAAGCGCAACCAATTGAATCTCAAGTAACTTTCCTATTCCTAGCTCAAGTTATTAGATGAGGGTTATGCCCCAAATTTTTGTTAATTAATCTTTCCCAACTAGATTTTCTCTTCCAGGCTCAATCCAAGTAAATGGGTGAGTCTTAGGGTTAGCTGCTCCCTTAAGAATTATTCAAAACGAGATTAATTAAAGAAACAATGGCCTACTTCATAAAGAAACAATGGCCTACTTCATTAGATATAAACATCATTCAATACATAAGCATAACAAGAGTTTGATCCAAAACTTTAACAATGTATATTCTCATAAACAAGTTTCAAGTAACGAAATAAAATACAACACACTTAAATATGCAATACAAAGCAAGGAATTGAAGAAAATGTTAAGAAATTTATCATTAGAGAGCTCCAATCTTCTCCTCCAAAGGTGTGGTGTAAAAACCTTAGCTCCAAAGCTTGTAAAAATGGCCAAAGATGAGTTTTACAAAATCCTAAAAGAGTATTTATAACATTCCAAAACGGGAACAAATTGTGGATAAAAATACCCTGCGTGCACAACATGCTAATCGCATCAGGTGTCGCATGTGCAACATGCCAGTCGCATGTTACACCAAACTCTAGCATGTTGTGCAAGCAGCTGTGGTGCAGCACATGCTGCAGCAAGTGCTACTCGCATGTGCTGCAACACAGCTATTTTTGCTTCATTTTGCTCTGTTATGCTCTCCGAACATCTTATCCTACAAAACGACATAAATACATGAAAAGTAACACCAAAAGTGCTTGAAGAGTCACAAAAGCTTAAGGAATTAGCATCGAATATCCCGTAATTTACGACACATCAGGGCGCGTTCTCTCTGAGTTATTCCTTGGTCCTCTGCGCGTTTGCGCCACCTCCAGGCTCGTTCGCACAGAGTTAATTTCTGCCCTGGCAATCTATCTTAAAATGCCCATAACGTTTAATTTCGGTGCCGGATTGACACTCGATTTTGTTGCATTGGAAACTAGACTTTCTGAACTTCAATTTAGGCTTTTATTTTACCTTAAAACTCTCCATATGCTAAAAGATATTCTTTCCCCAAGTTAGACCAAAATCATCGTACGAAATCTTACCCAACTTTTCTCCAAAGTTCCGAAAACGCAATCTCCTTGATTCACTTGTTATCCAACCCTTCCATGACCTATTACATAAGCTTAAACCCTCACAATCATAAGATAAGCATATATAATCTCGTATACCTTCGACAATAACTCCAGTGTCCACAATTGAACGACTAATACCTAGCGAATCTCAACGTACAAAACTATGAGGTGTAACATTCTGTATCATCCATTGGGATTCAAATTTGTTCGATGAGAATCTTTCCTGTAAGGAGAAGTCCAACATGCGTGGCCGATATCTTCAGTTATTACCGATTCAAGCATTTTTCGCCCTATCTTCCTTGTCGCTCGAGGACGAGCGATTGTTTAATTGGAATCTGATGTAACGACTTACATCAACTCGTTTGGTCGTTATTGCATTTTCGGCCCTTTTGACCCTTTTCCGAGCTTGGTTAGCTCACTTTTGACCCGATAGGACTGTTGACACACTTCCCGAGGTGTCTAGACTTGATTCGGGTGACTTTTTATGAAATATGGGCTTTAAGCGAAAGAGAGTTGACTCAAAGTTGACTTTAGGGTAAATAGACCTTTTTCGAAAATTCGTCAATTGCGAGAGGTCCGGATGGTCATTTAGAAATTGTGTGTATATCTGGTTCGACTCCCAATGCACTCGGATGCATTTTAGGACTTGAGTTGGGAATTGAAAATGAGGTATCGGGGATTGACTCAGTCAACGAGACCTCTATTGGAAATTCCAAGGACACGGGTGCGTTTATAGCGTATTTTTATGTGGATCTGTGTATGTGGTTTGCGAGCAGATGGCCTCGGGAGTAGTTCAGAATTTTGATTGAGAATATACCTAAACTTCTTTGATATTGAGGCTCAGCAAAAGGGCAAGGCTATAGAGTGATTGTTGGTGTTGCTGTTCTACCATCCAGGTAGGTTATGGCTTACCATTGGTGAGACTTCATGTAGCAAAGCATATATTTAGATGATATTATCGGAGAAAGCATGTAAACCTTCGCGTATGAAGTTGGGTTGGATATTGTCTCAGGTTGGGCCCTGTTACGTGATTGGGGCTAGCCACCCCGTTGTGTTGTGACTGGACTATTCTATTGTGTTGGCTAGATGCCACGTGTTGTGAGTAGATATTGGGATTTGTTGTTCCATCTTGATTGTGATATTGTAGTATCTTATGGGTTAATATTGATATTAGGATAGAGTTCTATATGACTTGTGTAGTCTTTGATGATATTGTTGGCGTACCCACGTTGGTACTTGGGAGACTGATGTATTGTTGGCATACCCATATTGGTACTTGTGACATTAATATATTGTTGGCGTACCCATTGTTGGTACTTGTGGTATTGAGCTGATTCTTGATGTTAACATATGCATTGCACTCATTCTCATTCGTCATGATATACTGTTGATATATTGTTGACACTTGATGAAACACTGTGGTGAGCTGAGCTCAGTTTGCATGAGAGTGATGTGAGTAGTCCGATGTCCGATGGTTGTTCCAGCGTCATGGATTGTGTGCAAGTGATGTGAGTAATCCGATGTCCGATGTTTGTTCCGGAATCATGGATTGTGTGAAAGAGAGATGAGAGTCGGTGATCCGAGGTCATGTACTGGAGCGGAATGAGTGTGATAAAAGATCTCGTTGTTGTCATCTGCGTACTCGAATCATACATTGAGCGCTCATCTTGCATATACACACACACACATATATACATATATATATATATACATATATATATATATATACACACACACATATATATACACATATATTTATACACACATATATATATATATATATATATATATATATATATATATATATATATATATATATTATACACGAAAGTAAATACATATATATATATATATATATATATATATATATATATATATATATATATATATATATATATATATATATATATATATATATATATATATATATATATATATATATATATATATGGCCGCGATTTTTCCACGTATTTAACTTAATTTGAATGTCCGCCAACTTGAATTTTGAATATTGAATTGTGACGACAAATTTCATATAACTGAGCTGCGATATTTTGATCCATTATTGGATACGACAGTGGCACGGCTTTTTATATAGGTACACATTTTAATTTGGCATTCAGCGAATGCTTTTATTGGTTGGTGTGTAATTGGCAGTACATTTGGGACCCACATGTCTGCTTCAAACAATTGTTATGTATATGGAACTTCCGCATCTGGACGACTTTACGCCCTCAGACATTTCGTTTCTTAAGCGTATTTCAGACACAAGTTCTGAAATACTTAGATAGTTTACATTTAATTAGTATTAACAATGTAATAAAAAGTGTGGACCATGTATTGTATAATGTCATTGCTGGTACTCGCAGTGTAACACAAACATATAATATAAAGTTCAACATTTATTAAATTGCGACATCATTATAATAATGTCTAGCATGGGTGTGACTAGGGGTGTTCATGGTTCGGTTTGGGTCGGTTATTGGTTAAAACTATAACCAAACCAATTTAGTCGGTTTTTAAATGTCTAAAACCATAACCAAACCAAGTAAAATAATAACCACCGGTTTGGTTATTGTCGGTTTGGTTCGATTTTTCAATTTATGACTAGCCGTGACAATTCAAATATTCTCTCTCTACATTCTTCAAATTTCTTATGAAGCTCTTTTATCCTCACGGCCCACAAGGGCGAACTTTGCTGCATATTGAGGAAAGACATGCTGATGGCAATGTAAAATGAAAAGAGATAGTAAGGTTTTTACTTTTTACCCTTATGCTTACGACTTATTAGAGTTGGGCTTGGATTGTTGGACTTGGACATATTCTTTTAAGACATGGGCCTTAAAAATAAGTAGACTAAAATTAAATTAATAATTAAAAGGTATAAAATATCTTTAATTATTTATGAAAAGTTAATATTATACATATAAATAATTATAAATTTTATGTATATAATTATCGGTTTGGTTCGGTTATTTATTCGGTTATTTTTTACTATAACCATAACCAAACCAAATATTATCGGTTTTTCAAATTTAAAACCAAACCAAACCAAACCAAACCAAATGTCGTTTTTTTTATTCGGTTTGGTTAAATTTTCGGTTTGGTTTTGGTTTTAACCAAAACTGTGAACAGCCCTAGGTGTGACACGATGGGTGTATAAGGTCAAAGAATCTAGGGTTTTTACATTGGTATTTTCCTTCGAATTGAATGAGAGCATGGATGACCAGAGGCACGGGTTTTGGCGTGTTCCACTGCAGCCTCCGGCGAGCTTTGGACTGCATCCTTGAATAACCCGAAGCATAACGCTTCTTGCTGCTGGCAGGAGTTGACATATCCTATCAGATATTGGGGATTCCCTGTTTTAACAGTCAATCCCAAAGCGATGCCGTATAGGGTAGCTTGAATTTTGAATATTGAATTGTGACGACAAATTTCATATAACCGAGTCATGATATTTTGATCCATTATTGGATACGACAGTGGCACGGCTTTTTATATATCCAGTACCAAGAAATGATACTGTGTCATGTAGTTCTTATTTTGGTAGAATGAGGCGCTTCCGCTTAACAATATTGTCACTTCTAGATGCCTTGTCAACGTCACGCTTGTTGCTCGTTGGTTATTTGAAATACCATGCACATATGGCATTAGACTCAACATATTCCCTTCCGTGGTTATAGATGCTGGGCCTGTACTAGTGCCTAGGTAACCATCACAGACCTTCAGTGGCAGTCTTTTTGTTGGTTTTCCTGTCCACCTTAGCGACCTGCATTGTATGACCAGAGGCACGGGTTTTGGCGTGTTCCACCGGTAATTTCGAGCCATGAGCTTTGATCGCATCCTTGAATAACCCGAAGCATAACGCTTCACACTTGGCGTGGAGTTGACATATCCTATCAGATATTGGGGATTCCCTGTTTTAACAGTCAATCCCAAAGCGATGCCGTATAGGGTAGCTTGAATTTTGAATATTGAATTGTGACGACAAATTTCATATAACTGAGCTGCGATATTTTGATCCATTATTGGATACGACAGTGGCACGGCTTTTTATATAGGTACACATTTTAATTTGGCATTCTTTAATGCCCATGCTTTTAAAGCCAAATTATTGTCCTCATCCAAATAGCTTTCATAGGAAGCACGTGGACCAGGATTACATAAGAAGATTGTGGGTATGCCACCTTTAATTTGAATTGGCTTTCCGTATTTTGTGTTGGACTGCCAGTCGCGTTGGGCCCCCATAAATTCCTTAAAATGCTTAAGGTAATGCGGATCGACGTCATCAATGACGTTATACCAGGCCTCATTACTATATATCTTTGGGCTTAAGTCCAAATGCCCACATAAGTAGTTATGTGGGCCTAGAGACCGAGCCCACATTGTTTTGCCGGTTCTACTATCACCTTCGATGACAATGCTTATCGGTCTCCATGGCCGCGCAGCGGAATCCTTCACATTCTGATTGACCCAATCAGATAATTCCTGTGGAACGGAATTAAAAGAAGATAAAGGAAATGGACTAACACAAGTTCTGAAATACTTAGATAGTTTACATTTAATTAGTATTAACAATGTAATAAAAAGTGTGGACCATGTATTGTATAATGTCATTGCTGGTACTCGCAGTGTAACACAAACATATAATATAAAGTTCAACATTTATTAAATTGCGACATCATTATAATAATGTCTAAACTGTGCAAACTCTGACGCAAATATCTACGTCTTGTTACTATTATCATTAACGACTACATACAAAAGGCGACATCATTATAATAATGTCTAAACTGTGCAAACTCTAACGCAAATATCTGCGTCTTGTTACTATTATCATTAACGACTACATACAAAAGGCCATTTTTTTTCATATCCGCATACGAACCACCTGTTGAACTAGGCTGCCACTGCGTTCGTATGTTCAAGTTCCTAAAGAACTTCTTATACGTCACGAGATTGTTTGTACCCTGATACACATCGGACTTCAGATGCGTTTTCCAACGCCGAAGTATTTTGAAACGGTCCGTGTTGGAACGATTTATATCTATATATATATATATATATATATATATATATATATATATACACACACACATATATATACACATATATATATACACACATATATATATACACATATATATATACACACACATATATATATATATATATATATATATACACACACATATATATATATATATATATATATGTGTGTGTATATATATATATATATATATATATATATATATATATATATATATATATATATACACACACACACATATATATATATATATATATAAGGCACATTTGACAGGGCGGTGACGATGTGGCCTATGTTGTGTTGAAATACTTGGAAGGTTTTATACTAATTGCGCGACCATTCTATGTTGTGTGATACGGGATGGTCGACAGGGTGGAAAGTTCGTCTATATGCTGTGTAATACGTAGCGACATAGTACATGGACTTTGCGGGTCCCCTAGGGTGGTGTCGGTGAGAACCCTCCGTGGGCAAAGATCCGAGGTCTCGTCTGTATGCTAGGCAAAGATCCGGGACGAGTGACACTTAGACTTGGCGAGTCACCTTGGGTTGTACTACCGAGACGTCGATATTTCCGTCCGGAGTACATGTGTACACAGCATTTGCATGGCATTGCATTGCTTTCACACATTATTGCATTGCATCATGGCTTATATTGAGATGATTTGGTGTTTTACTTGTGATGTTGGTTTCCGATTATATATATTGAAACTTTGCACATTTGGGATTAGATGCTCTACTTAGGCGATGACGTGTACTTGGCTTAGATTATGTTTGACTTCTACTTGCTGATGTATCTGCCTATCCTGCTTTATTGTCTGAATTATGTTAGCTATGCTTAGTCGGCCAATGATACCTACCAGTACTGTGATTTTGTACTGACTTGCACTTGCTGCATTCCTTTATGAATGCAGAGTTCCAGGTTAGGTCTGCTTCCATCTCCCGTGGCTGATAGTCGCCATTAGCATAGCATTGAGTTTTTAGGGTGAGCACGAGTCGTTCACTGCCTCGAAGACTCTTCTTATTATTATGTCTTACTTTCTACTTTGAGACATAGACAAATTTATGTATTATTAATATTCCAGACTTGTAGATCTTAGTTAGATGCTCTTGTATGACCAGACCAGATACTGGGGAGGATTTCATTTACTTCCGCATTTTCGTATTTATATTATAATTGTGAGAATTCCGCTATTTTACTTCTTCCGCTACTTTCTATTATTACGAATGTTGAGTTAAGGGTTCACCTACCGGGGTGGGAAAGGTAAGTGCCCGCACGACTTAGCGAAATTGGGTCGTGACAAAAATTCCTGATTTTTCGCTTTAGAATTTCCAACGGAGGTCTAATTGACCAAGTCAACCCCTAATGGCCTAAGACCAACTTTCCAACCAATAGCCCAAAAGGCTTCCAAGGCCGAACCGAACATCCCACCAAGTCACAAACGACCATCCGGACCTCTCAAAATTAACGAAATTTCGAAAAAGGTCCGTTTACCTAGAAGTTAACTTTCGATCAAATATTTTTCACTTAAAGGATCAAATTCTCAAAAGTCTTGCTAAAACTCACCCGATGACCTCGGGAAGCATGCCACCCATCCCTGCAGGTCAAAATAGTACTAATAGGGCTTGAAGAAGGGTCAACGGGGGCAAAAGGGTCAAAAGCACTATAACGACCAAATGGGTCGTTATAGTTCTAAGCAGATTCTTCTTGGGGGTAAGTTCTCTAACCTTGATTTCCTTATTTCACCTTTCTTAAGCATGAATCCATGGTAGAAAATCTATAGAACTTAAGGAAAAAGATGGGTTTTAACCTTTACTTTACTATTTGATATTTAGCCTTCTAACATGAGATTTGTTGATGGATTTGACTAATCTAAGCATGGAATTTGATGAATTAGTAACCACTAGCCTTGAATCTTCCATTATAGTTGAAGAATTGAAAGATTGAAAGTTAGGATTTATACCCAAATTGGGGGTTTTGACTTGAATGATGAAATTGATCAATACTTGAGCTAATTTAGCAATTGGGGAGTAGAATTGAACTTCTAGAACATGGGTTACCTATTCCATCTTTGAAATACCCGTTTTACCCTTGTGGGCCAGTTTTTTCCATTTTTCTTAGTTGTCTTTTATTCGAACGATGGGATAGCAATGTGGGAATCGTTGTTTCTCAGTTCTAACTTAGAATTCGATAATGGCTAGACTTTGAGTACTTGGAGGCTCTTCGAAAGGGCAAAGCTCAGATTTAATTATTCGTGGCTCCAGCTCAGCAGCGAGGTAGGTTACGGCTTACCTTCTGGCTAGACTTCAGTTAGCGAAGCATATGTAGTGTTAGTCACTGTCGGAGAAAGCATGTTACGCCTTCGGGTATGAAGTTGGGATGGATTACTTAGGTTTGGTATTGTTGACTGATTTGTGGGCTTGTTTCCAAGTGTGTGATATTGGATTTGTACTTAGTTGCCATATTGTGATTATGATACTATTATCTCTCACTTATCTTGGCATTATTGTGGATAGAGGAAAGAACTTGACTTAATCTTGATATTGTGGTATGTGTCTATGTGTGGCACGATTGGTATTGATATGATTTCACTAGGCATTGATATTGTGCATGGCACTCAGCCTCATTTTACATGATACATTGATATGAGCTGAGACTTGGTACTGATGATGATGAGAGAGATGAGTGTCCGATGCCCGAGGTCTTTGCCGGGATCGTGAGAGTGGTACATGGACTTCGCAAGTCCCCCATGGTTCATGACTATCAAGGTGTGGAGGTATTTCATCCATAGCATATATGTATGGAGATTACATTTGGCCAGTGCATTTCATTGCATTGCGTATGCATTCATTACTACATTCATATATTTCTTAGATTCTGACTTGATACTACTTTACTTGAGTTATTGTTCTTGGATTGTGTTGTGTTTGTACTTAATTGCGAGCATGTCTATTATTTAGTTTTCTTTCTTTATATATGTTAGCTAACTGTTGTCGGCCTATGATGCCTACCATTACGTAGTGTTTGTACTGATACTACCTTACTGCATTCTTTTTTTGAGTGCAGATTACGTGACAGGCTCTACTTCCACTCCTCGTGACTGATTCCCGAGGCCCTTCTTTCTAGTATCTAGGGCGAGCATCTGAGGAGCCGCTGCCGCAGACTCATCTATCCTGACTTTATATTATTCCATTTAGATAGTTGTTTTTGACTGACTGACTTGTATATTTAGACATTTACGTAGTTGCTCTTGTACGATTTAGACCAGTTCTTGGGGATGGAGTTTGTATTCCACACTTATCTTTATTTATGTTTTAGACTTATATTTCTACTATTTTATTTATTTTATTGTGGATTGAGTTAATGATTGAGGACGGGTTCGCCTACCAAGGCGAAAAAGGGTAGGTGCCCGCACGACTAGTGGTTTGGGTCGTGACACTTGGCAGTGTTTAAATCCCAAAAATAGAATTTTACATTTCATTTAATTTGAGGTAGAGACCTCGGTTTTGAAAGATTCTCGGAGGGGTTTTCGAATTTTGTCACGGGCGTGAGAATCTTACCTCTCTTTTACTAATTAATCATGTAATCTTGCAGATTTTATCCTTCTAAATCATGATATGGGTCGGGAAATTGAGATTTCAAGCCCTAAAGCTGAAATTATGTAATTTTTTAAATTGTCAGTAGAATTGAAGTAAGAATTGAATGATTTTCAGGATTTAGACTCTATAGGATATGCGTAAACTAATTTTGTGATGAAATTATTGTTTTTGCCTCCGGGGCTCGGGGTCAACTTTTGGGGTGACTTTGTGGGTTCGGATTAGTAATATAGCAATATGGGTGTTCATGAACAGTATACTTATGCAGATTTTATTTTTGAACAGATTGGGCTTGTTCGGAAGCTTTAATACAAGGCAAAGTTCTGTTGTGCGCTTCGGATTCCCGAATATGGCAAGTTGAGACCTTACTTGACTTTATTTAAAGTATATGGTTGGTGAATTAACTAATGTTAAAGAAAATGGTTAATACTTGTGAGGTCATGAGCACTCGTACGAGTACCGAAGCTATGATTGGAGAACTTGTGTCATATTCAAAATGTTTATTTCAATGTAAGAACGCCAAAGAATGTGTCATGACCTAACCGATGAGCCGTGATGAGAGTCTGACATCTAGCGACCAAACACCCCTATACTGAAAATCAAAGTCCCGTGAATGGCACAACTAATCTCATAAAAAGAAAACATCAGAACTCTGTACAATCTGCATACATATATACACAATCATGCGGAAGAACAGTGCAACCAGCTAGGCTACTACATATATTGTACACAAAAGAATAGAGGCCGACAAGGCTACATCGTCTGACTAATACATACAATTGTCTACAGACCTCTACTGGAATAAAAGCTGTAGAAAGGACGGGACAGGGCCCCGTCATGCCCAAATGCTTACACATCCCAAAATGGGCATACCAAAACTGACTGTAGCTCCGGATCGAATGGAGTGTACTGACCACTGCTAAATCTAGAGGTCCTACTGAGCTAGACCACCGTCGTCTCCCCGTACCGCGGGCATGAACGCGCCCCCGAGCAACGGGGGAGCCGCACGGATAATGTACTGAGCATGTAAGGCATAAGAGCAACATCATATATATATATACACATGGGAATCATGGATAAGATCTGAACTCATAAGCTAAATTGACTGACTGAATGTACTTGTATGAACTAGTATCTGCATGTACTTGTATGAACTAGTATCTGCATGAATCTGTATATCTAATAATGCCTCTGTGGGCGCATAATATGCATGCTCGTACCTATCAATGAAGGTCATACATCTGTATATGGATGCGTATATAACGCCTGATATTGTCATGACCTAACCGGAGGGCCGCGACGGGCACCCGGTGCTAACCCACCCGGGCACCTCTTAACATACTTTCACCTTTCATCTAGGTGGGCCACATGGCTGAATCAATACTTTTCATTCATTATCATTCTAATCTGATGGGGCAACAATTCACTTATATCATCATTAACAACTATGCCCATATGCATATACATAAGCCGACGAGGCTAACTAAATAATATCCCAAAATATAGGCCGACAAGGCCAAACATATCTAACCATATACACATGTCTACGAGCCTCTAAGAAGAGTACGTCATATCATATAGGCGGGACAGACCGCCGTGCCCATAAATATGTACACAAAAGAATCTATACCAAAAGCTGGCAGCTCCGAATGAAACGGAGCTCGTACGTAGTCCCCGAGAAATATAGCTATGGATCAAACCTCGTCTCCCCGGCCACTCGGGCAGCATGCGGCGCCCACAAACAAAAGGTCGTCAGTATGAAGAATGTACTGAGTATGTAAAGCATGATCAATATAAATATGAAAGCATAATGGACAACGTATGAAATAGCATAAGATGGGAGATAATAGTATCATCGTCGTAGCACTTACTTGCCTTTCATAGGGACATTCCATTTCTATTGCGTATCCGCGTACATACATCCATATCCGTACTCATTTACCTTTCGTATTCATTTTCGTATTCGTATTCATATTTCCATTCATACTCATATTGTCACGACCCAACCCGAGGGCCGCGACGAGCACCCGGTGCTAGCCCACCCGGGCACCCCTTAACATACTTATACATCACATTGGGCAACAACATGTCTATATCATTGATAACATCTATGCCCATATAAATGTACATGCGCCGACGAGGCGATCAAAACAACATCCCAAAATATAGGTCGACAAAGCCGAGCATATCTAACCATATACACAATGTCTACGAGCCTCTAGGAAGGGTACATCATATCATAACATAGGGGCGGGACAGTACCCCACCGTGCCCATGAATATATACACAAAAGAATCTATACCAAAAGTCAGCCTCCGAATGAAATGGAGCTCCGCTATGCAGTCCCGAGAAAATACGGCTATGGATCAAGTCTGTCTCCCGGCCCCCGCGGGCATGACGCAAGCCCGTCCACAAACAAACAGACGTCAGTACGAAGAATGTACTGAGTATGTAAAGCATGATCAATATCAATATGGAGGTATAACGGATAACATATGAAATAACACAAGATGGGAGATAATGGCATCATCATCATAGCACCTACCTGCTTCCCATAGGGACGTTTCATTTCTATTTCGTACTCACGTACATACATTCATATCCTTGCTCATTTACCTTTCGTACCTACTTTTGTACTCATATTCATATCATATACAATGCATATACATAGCCCTTACTTGGCACTTACATGGTCTTAACATATTCATGCTCTCATTAATGTCGCATACATAACATAATCGTACTCATATGGATGTCATATACATAGCATAATCGTACTCATATAGATGTTATATACATAGCTATTATATTGCGTATTCGACCACGAAGGTTCGGTGTTTCACGTACCCGACCTTACCAAGGCTCGTTGTTATACGTACCGGCCCTACCAAGGCGCGCGCGTGTTATAGATCGTATATATATATATATATATATATATATATATATATATATATATATATATACATATATATACATATTTATCATAGTCTACCCGGCCATATAAGCTCGGGGTTCACAATAGCCTCTCATGAGCACACATACATATAGTTCATATCTATCTTTTAGCCTTCTTACTATCGCCATTCATCACATTCTATCCTTAGAGTACTACTCGTCATAAAAGGAACTTAGCACAATCGTATCATTTGAGCATCGTAAGCTTATAGGAGGAGAGACATTTATCCAAAGAACCATGCCTTATGGAAGAAGGGTTAGCCTTACATACCTTTCTGTGCAACTATTCTGTCACTTGTACGTGCTTCTTCAAAGCTCACGCTCTACCTTCATTGAAGTGCATACTCATATTAGATGATGGATAGCTTTAGCATTCATAACTAATTCTAGAGAAATTCGGACAGCATCTCCTTTATTTATACTACTTCCTCCATATCATATATCAACTCCCAATGTCAATAATAACATTCACAATATCATCACAATAGCCTTTAATCAATTCCATTACTCTTACTTCACCCTTCACTCCAATTCACCCATATTCGTGGTCATATCACACAAATTTCATTTATTCATCTTCAAGGTCTATTCCATGTTCTCAATATCATTTATAACATGATTATATTCATAACGTATCAAGAATCATAACTCATTCCAAACATCTATTCAAAAGTGACACTATTCCCACATATATGACCCACTTCCTATTTCCTCATGCAATCCAAGTGTTTCAACTTTCAAATACTCCAAATAACACGGAGATGTCATAAAACTTACCTTAGATGGTGTAGGATTGAACCTTGGGTGCAACTTCCTCACTTTGAGCAAAACCCTAGTTTTTCCTTCACTTGGATTCCTTGCTTTTAATGAACTTTAATGGGTTTTCTTACTTGATTCACTTAACTTGATGTAAATGATCACTAATATCTCTTGAATTTATGTGGGAGAAATATCCTAGAGAGTTTTAGAGAGAAGGTGTGGAATGTGGAAATGAAATAATGAACTTGGTCCCCTTTTTATTAACTCGATTACGATCCGTGTCGGGTCATTGTACGGACACTTATACGGTCCGTATAACTTATACAGTCCGTATAAGAGTTATACGGACCGTATAAGTGACCGTGAAAAGGTCCTATCGCTCACCCTTCACTGAAACCATTATACGGTCCATTATACCGGCCGTATAAATTTATACGATCCGTATAACTGACCATATAATTCCACCAGTGAAGGACCTTCACTGTGATGGTCCTACGGTCCATTATACGGTCCGTATAACTTTATACGATCCGTATAATGAGCCGTATAACCCACCAGCCACAGAACTTGTTCTCGTCACTTCGTTTGATCTCCAATCCTTATGGAACCTTCTTAATACTTGTTCAATACTTCATTACCAATCTAAGGGACGTTACAACCCCAAAACTTCATTAAGTCATCGTTACTTTGATACTCGTAAATCTTGCCCGACGCATGACGTATACCTTGTTTTCCTTAACACTTTTGGTCTCCCACTTCCAATGTCTTTGGAAATCTTAATTAGAATCATCAAATGCTATTTCTTACTTATTGGGACATCGTAGACTTCATGCTCTTCATTAGCCTATTCACTGTGCATCAACGGAAAATTTTCCGAGGTGTAACATTCTTCCCCCCTTAAGAACATTCGTCCTCGAATATTAATCACTCGGGAATTCTACAAAAATTTCGCCAAAGTTTCCCCCATAATATGGCATTACCATCCTGTCACAACAACCCATAATATCAATGCCTCACAGGGCCACAACATAATAGCAACATAAATTGGCCACACACGACCTGAATACATAAAAGGAAAGCATACATACCTTATGATTTTGACGTCTCATCTTGGTCCTCTTCTAGGGGCTGAAATAGGTGCGGGTATTTGGATCTCATGTTTTCTTCCGCTTCCCATGTCATTTCTTCTCGATTATTATTTCTCCACAAAACTTTAACTGAGGCCACTTCTTTGTTTCTAAGCCTCCGTACTTGCCTATCTAGTATGGCAATGGGTTGTTCATCACAAGCTAACTTTTCTATCATTTGAACATCATCTAATAGGACGATCCTAGTAGGATCTCCAACACATTTACGAAGTATCGAGACATGAAAAACTGGATGGACTGACTCCAAGTCAGGAGGTAGATCTAATTCGTAAGCTACCTTGCCTACTTTGCGCAAAATTTCGTAAGGCCCAATATACCGGGGACTAAGTTTCCCCTTTTTGCCAAATCTCATAACGCCTTTCATTGGTGACACTTTCAAAAATACCCAATCTTTAACTTGGAACTCTAAGTCTCTTTGACGATTATCCGCATAGGACTTTTGACGACTTTGGGCTGCCAACAACCGATCTTGTATGAGCTTGACTTTCTCTATGGCGTGCCGGACCAAATCTGGCCCGATTAATTTAGCCTCTCCTGTCTCAAACCACCCAATTGGGGATCTATACTTTCGCCCATATAAGGCTTCGTACGGTGCCATTTGTATGCTAGAATAATAGCTATTATTATAAGCAAACTCAATCAGTGGCAAATGATCATCCCAATTTCCTCCAAAATCTATCATACATGCTCGTAACATATCCTCAAGAGTCTGAATGGTGCGTTCAGCTTGTCCATCAGTCTGTGGATGAAATGCCGTGCTAAGGCTCACTTGAGTCCCCAAACCCTCTTGGAAGGACTTCTTGAAATTAGCTGTAAACGGAGTACCTCTATCGGGAGATAATAGATACCGAACGCCATGAAGTCGCACTATTTCTTTAACATAGAGCTTTGCATAATCTTTCGCTACATACGTCGTTCCGATCGGCAAGAAACGAGCCGACTTAGCGAGTCTATCCACAATCACCCATATGGAATCATACTTGCGTCGAGAACGGGGTAAACCTGTAATGAAGTCCATGTTAATCGCTTCCCACTTCCAAGTTGGAATTTCTATCGCTTGTAACAATCCGCTCGGCTTTTGGTGCTCTATTTTCACTTGTTGACAATTGGGACATTGAGCTACAAACTTCGCTATATCTTTCTTCATCCTATTCCACCAATACATGGATTTAAGATCATTATACATTTTTGTTGCTCCGGGGTGGATAGAATAACGGGAACAATGAGCTTCTCTTAATATTTGATGGTGTAGACCTGCCACATTCGGAACACACAATCTGCCTCGGCATCGAAGAACTCCGTCTCCTGTAATCTCAAATGGTGACTCCTCTTTCTGAGGGAGTGTATTTCTGTACTGCACTAACATGGGATCTTCGTATTGTCGCTCTTTCACTTCCGCTACTAGCGACGAAACTGCTGAATTCTGAATGGTGGTTCCCTTGCTACCTGAGTCCACTACTCGAACTCCTAGGCTAGCTAACTGTTGGAGCTCATGAGTCATTTCTCTTTTCCCAGATTGTACATCACATAAACTTCCCATGGATCTGCGGCTAAGAGCGTCAGCCACAACGTTTGCCTTTCCGGGGTGATATAAAATATCAACATCATAATCTTTTAGCAGTTCTAACCATCGTCGCTGCCGCAAGTTCAACTCTTTTTGCTTGAAGATATACTGAAGGCTCTTGTGATCTGTATAAATGTCTACATGAACACCATATAAATAATGTCTCCATATCTTTAATGCATGAATCACTGCGACTAATTCAAGGTCATGGGTTGGATAATTCTTTTCATGTTTCCGTAATTGTCTTGAAGCATATGCAATCACCTTGCCATGTTGCATCAACACACAGCCTAGCCCAACGCCTGAAGCATCGCAATAAACAACATAACCTTCCAATCCCTCTGGAAGTGTCAGGACTGGTGCAGAAGTCAATCTGTCCTTTAACTCTTGGAAGTTACGTTCACAAGCATCTGTCCATTGAAACTTTGCTGATTTCTGGGTTAGCTTTGTGAGTGGTGCAGAAATAGAAGGAAAACCTTCAACAAATCTTCTGTAATAACCTGCTAAGCCCAGAAAGCTACGTACCTCCGTAGGAGTTGTAGGCCTTGGCCAAGTCTTTACGGCCTCAATCTTTTGGCTATCTACCCGAAATTCCATCAACTGAAACAACGTGCCCAAGAAATGTCACCGAGTTCAACCAGAACTCACACTTAGAAAATTTCACAAACGTACTCTCGAGCTTGAAGAATTCTGAGGACCGTACACAAATGATCCACATGTTCTGCTTCGGATCTAGAATACACCAAGATGTCATCGATGAACACAATCACGAACAAATCTAGAAAGGGCCTGAACACATTATTCATTAAATCCATAAACACTGCCGGGGCATTGGTTAGCCCAAATGACATTACCCGAAACTCAAAATGGCCATATCTTGTTCTGAAAGCAGTCTTAGGGATATCTTTCTCCCTAACCCTCACTTGGTGATACCCGGATCTCAAATCTATCTTGGAAAACCATTTGGCACCTTGTAATTGATCAAATAAGTCATCAATCCTTGGAAGAGGATATTTATTCTTGATTGTCACCTTATTCAGTTGCCGATAATCAATGCACATTCTCAAAGAGCCATCTTTATTTCCGACGAACAGTACGGGTGCTCCCCACGGGGATGAACTAGGCATAATAAAGCCTTTCTCGAGCAAGTCTTTCAATTGCTCCTTCAATTCTTTCAACTCTACGGGAGCCATTCTATAAGGAGGAATAGATATAGGCTTAGTGTCGGGTAACACATCAATAGCAAAATCAATCTCCCGCTCGGGAGGAAGGCTTGGAAGCTCTTCCGGGAACATATCCGGAAATTTATTCACTACGGGAACTGACTGAAGAGTCGGCGGTTCAGCTTCTACGTCTAGAACCCGCACTAGATGATAAATACAGCCTTTTGTAATCATTTTCCTTGCCTTTAGGTAGGAAATAAACCTACCCTTTGGTGACGCCGTATTCCCTTTCCATTCTAAAACTGGTTCTCCCGGAAATTGAAAGCGAACCATTTTCATTCTACAATCAACGTTGGCGTAGCAAGAAGCCAACCAATCCATGACCATAATGACATCAAAATCCACCATTTTTAACTCATGCAAGTCAATCATAGTACGGCGATCACAAATCACAATTACACAATTTCTATATACTCGGCTAGCCATTACCGATTCACCAACAGGTGTAGACACTTCAAAAGGTTTAATCGATTCCGGTTTGATTCTAAACCGACCCGCAATATATGGAGTAACATATGACAAAGTGGAGCCAGGATCTATCAAAGCATATACATTATGAGAAAGTACCGATAATATACATGTGATAACATCGGGAGAAGACTCAAGATCTTGGCGTCCAGCCAGAGCATAAATACGATGCTGAGGACCACTAGAACTGGGGACTCTCCCTCTACCTCTACCACGGTCGGCTGGCGCGTGTGAACCTGGCCCCGTAGGGCGTACAGATCCTGATGATCCAGCCACTGACCCTGAAGGCTGGGTCCTACCTCTGCCACTAACTGAGGAACAATCTCGCATAATATGGCCTAGTCGACCACATGAATAGCAACCCTCGGAGCCCAAATCTGCACGGACCCCAATGTAACTTTCCACACTGGGAACATCGTGGCACGGGTGGGCTCGCCTGACCCGAATCACCTCTAAACTGGGATCCCGAAAAGCTCTGACTCGGCCCGGGATGAGTAGATCTATCGAATCTCTGACTTGAATACCGTGGGGGCGCACTAATCATAGAATAGCCCGAATGTCTAGAAGACTGTTGTCTGTGCCCACCTCTATACTCATGCATTGGCCCCGATGATCTATCCCTCTTGCTATGCCCTCTATCATGCTCACTTCTTTGTTGTTGTAAGCTTTCTTCTAGATTTTGAGCATGGGCTTGGATGCGTGCAATATCCATATTGTCCTGAAGGGACGCTGTCAAGTATATGTCCATCAAATGTGGCCCTAGGCCTTTCACAAACCTGTGTACCCGATCACCCATATCCGCTACCATGGCCGAAGCATACCTAGCCAAGGAATTGAAGCGGAGACTGTACTCTAGATCACTCATGCTCCCTTGTCTCAAATTCAAGAACCTATCGGCTCTAGCTCGCCAAACTTCTGGGGGTAAATAATGTTGGAGGAATGCATCTACAAACTCTTGCCATACTGGAGGAGGTGCATTGGCTCCCCGTGAAGCCATCCAAACCGTGTACCAATGAACCGCAACATCCCTCAATCTATAGGACGCTAGCTCCACCGATTCGGTGTCCGAAGCATGTATCAACCGAAGCGTCCTTAACATACCATCAATAAAATTTTGAGGGTCCTCATCCGGCTTTGATCCAAAGAATTCTGGAGGGTTCAAACTAATAAAATGTCGGGCCCTTGCACTAACAGCCCTATCACCTTGCCCTGCACTTGACTTTTGAGTCTGGACCGCAACTAATTGAGTCAGCAAATTAATAGCCTCTTTTACATCCTGGCCTGAAGCATCCGGTGGAGGAGCCGGAGGTGCTGGAGCTGGGGCTGAGGCTCCCTCACGCTCCTCTAATATAGGCCGAACGGAGGACCGAGATTGAGCCACACTTTGGGACTCACTTTCTTCTACTACCGGTGGCGGTGCTCTTTAAGCCCGCTTCTCTGCCACCGTCTTGCCCTTTTGGGCAGCTGAAGCCTTTCTCTTTACAGGCATTTCTGAAATACACAACACATGATTAAATAACAAGAAGTTCTTACGTCATAGCTCTATCGCACGATTTTCTTATGAAGAAGGAAGGTCATTCATTCCTAAAATGTCCGCAGCTTCTTGTTTATAAATGCGACGCGCAACACACCCATAACCAAGACTCTACTAGACACGGCTCATAGACACACCCTAGGACTGAACTGCTCTGATACCACTTTGTCACGACCCAACCCGAGGGCCGCGACGAGCACCCGGTGCTAGCCCACCCGGCACCCCTTAACATACTTATACATCACATTCTAGGTGAGCCACGTAATTATATCGTGCTTTTCATTCATCGTTCTAATCTCATTGGGCAACAACATGTCTATATCATTGATAACATCTATGCCCATATAAATGTACATGCGCCGACGAGGCGATCAAAACAACATCCCAAAATATAGGCCGACAAGGCCGAGCATATCTAACCATATACACAATGTCTACGAGCCTCTAGGAAGGGTACATCATATCATAACATATGGGCGGGACAGGACCCCGCCGTGCCCATGAATATATACACAAAAGAATCTATACCAAAAGCCAGCAGCCTCCGAATGAAATGGAGCTCCGCTATACGATCCACGAGAAAATACAGCTATGGATCAAGTCTGTCTCCCTGGCCCCCTGCGGGCATGACGCAACGTCCACAAACAAACGGACGTCAGTACGAAGAATGTACTGAGTATGTAAAGCATGATCAATATCAATATGGAAGTATAACGGATAACATATGAAATAACACAAGATGGGAGATAATGGCATCATCATCATAGCACTTACCTGCTTCCCATAGGGACGTTTCATTTCTATTTCGTACTCGCGTACATACATTCATATCCTTGCTCATTTACCTTTCGTACCTACTTTCGTACTCATATTCATATCATATACAATGCATATACATAGCCCTTACTTGGCACTTACATGGTCTTAACATATTCATGCTCTCATTGATGTCGCATACATAACATAATCGTACTCATATGGATGTCATATACATAGCATAATCGTACTCATATAGATGTCATATACATAGCTATTATATTACGTACCCGACCACGAAGGTTCGGTGTTTCACGTACCCGACCTTACCAAGGCTCAGTGTCATACGAACCTGGCCCTACCAAGGCTCAGTGTTATTCGTACCCAACTGCAGTGGTGCGCGCGCGTCTTCCTATAGATATACATACATATTTATCATAGTCTACCCAGCCATATAAGCTCGGGGTTCACAATAGCCTCTCATGAGCACACATACATATAGGCTCATATCTATCTTTTAGCCTTCTTACTATCGCCATTCATCACATTCTATCCTTAGAGTACTACTCGTCATAGAAGGAACTTAGCACAATCGTATCATTTGAGCATCGTAAGCTCATAGGAGGAGAGACATTTATCCAAAGAACCATGTCTTATGGAAGAAGGGTTAGCCTTACATACCTTTCTATGCAACTATTCTATCACTTGTATGTGCTTCTTCAAAGCTCACGTTCTACCTTCATTGAAGTGCATACTCAAATTAGATGATGGATAGCTTTAGCATTCATAACTAATTCTAGAGAAATTCGAACAGCATCTCCTTTATTTATACTACTTCCACCATATCATATATCAACTCCCAATGTCAATAATAACATTCACAATATCATTACAATAGCCTTTAATCAATTACATTACTCTTACTTCACCCTTCACTCCAATTCACCCACATATTTATACTTAGAGAATTAACTGCTTCAGTAATCCGGTTCGACGAGCGGGTCGACGACTCGTCGACGTGTAGACGGTCCGTCGACGTGCTCATCAACCTGCGCCTGCAGAATGCAGGGCTGCGGAACCCTGTCGACACTGCATAACGGCGGCCCGTCGACAGGTTCGACGACTCGTCGATCGTGACTGGTGTCTGTAGACTTTTTCAATTTAGTTCAGATCGCGTCGATTCGATTCGTTCAACTTCTAATCCTGTAAATCACCAGGAATACCTGCTGGTACCATTGCACACGGGGTAGGACACTTTATATCTCCAAAACTCGGGCTCGGGTCTCAATTCCCAAGGCCTACCCATCTAGGAAATCATAAGTTCTACCACTACGAAAACGAGGGGTGTAACAGAATGTGGGCATTATTATCTTACGGTTTATGTGAGATATGAATCTCTCACATTTTTTATTATGTGTTCTCATCACTCTGGATTCTCGTTTAAGGATGAAAAGGAGCTAAATTTAGCCCTAAATTTAGCCTTTACCTTTATAATAGTGTTGCTTATTATGTGTGCATATTATATTCATATTTTCATATGGTATCTCATGCATATTACACTTGAGGATACATATGGTGATGTCCGGTGGGAATGGTTCCGGTGAGAATGGTTCCGGGCGGAGTGATGCAGATAATAGCCGAAATTGGACTAAGTACAGATATTGGCTGAGAACACAAGGGAAACGGTTCGGGGTGGTGTATGGACCTCGCGAGTCCTCCAAAGTTCACGCATCCCTATTAAAGGAGCATGTGTATAAAACTTTCAGAATTTCAAATAAATTTCAAAAGATAAATCGTTTTAATCATTCCTTAGAAGCTGAATCTTTATTATTTGAAGAAGTATGAAATAGGCCAATCTCTCCTATTGAGTCACGTGAAGATGCGGAATGAAAAAGAACTCATTTATTCGTCTTATTTATATATATATATATATATATATATATATATATATATATATATATATTTTCAAGGGAGACCCATGTACTAACTTTTTGTGCTCGAGCACCCATTAACCGTGGCGGATAATCTATGTAGACATTATAGAAAGAATTTAAATTTTAGTATAAAATAATAAATAGCACCCAAGAAACAATAAAAGATCTTTGTGCTTTCGTTAAAATGTTGTAGGTTTTAGGTTAAGCCATGGAGGAGCCAAGTTCGAATTCCACTCAAAGCAAGAGTCCAGAACCTAAATGACCCAAAAAAAGAGAAAAGTGAACCAAAATACCCCAAGAAAAAAAAAGTGATACCAAAGTACCCTTAACAATTACTGCGATTTTTTTTTTTTTGGTTAATTACTTTTTTTCTTTTAAATTTTCATATTTTTTCCGTACTTTAGCCATAGATTAATCATGCTTTGAGACTCTGCAACTTCAATATTTTATATAGAACCCATTTTTTTGTGCAATTAATAATGTAGGCTCAGTACATCAAGGATACGTAAAACTTCGGGTCTTCGTTTTAGTGGTTGAAAAGTGCTCGAAGTAAGTTTTTGTTTGAAAACTTGTTATCATTAGCTTTAAGTTTTTTATTTTTTAGGGTTTAGAGTTAAGCTTGTTATTTTTTAGTTAATGCGTAACTTTATTCGAATATGTTGCGATTTTTTTATAATTAATTTCGGATGTCACACGAGTTAGTTATAAATAATAACAAAGAGTAAAATAAGATTTATCATTAAGAAATAGATACGCAAAAAATATAATATTTACTTAATTTATTTATTAATTGTTTATTCTATGCTAATTTGTTAATTAGAAAATTAATCTGTTATTATTTGTTAATTATGTAATTGCTAATTTATTTATTCAAATTGTTTATCATATGTTAATTGTTAATGTGCTAAGTATTTATCTAATTTATGTGTTAATTATTTAATTAATGATTAATTAGTTAGTTAATATTATTTCTCGGAAAATGAATTAGTTCGTTATTACTTTAATTGTAGTTAGAAGAATAATTAGTTAGCAATTGTTAATTATGAATTAGTTAGTTAATATATAACATAATTTTTACAAGCATACAATGAATAACGAACGATAAACCAAATCTTGAATAACGAACGATAAACTAAATCCCGTCGGTACACAGGTTTGATTTTTAACAAGCGTTAATGTATTCAATATAATTATTTTTTTAATTATATTGATAGGACACCGCTCCAGCTTCAGCCTCTCAGCATCCCGTCCATGAGACTACTTCAGATTCTGCACCAGACCCACCTCAAGGACCCTTTCAAGAGCCTACTCATGCACCCGTCTGTCACACCCTTAATCCGATAGGGTGTGATGGGCACCCGACCCTTACCTAGGGCCGAGCGAACCCGCAGACTTTCGTAATACACACAATCATACTGGGCTCGCAAAACATGACATAAGTACGTAATGAAAAATTTTCGGAAAACATACATGCCTTTCATCTTTTCAAATCAAACAAAATCCGTAGCCATAACGAATCTGTAACATAATGCATGCGATATATCGGCTTACATAGCCGATTACAAAACAAATCGCGAGAATAATGCATAACAACATATCGGCTCGCCTAGCCGTTTACAACTGACATAGTACATACATGACCCGTACCGCAAAGTCTCTAACATAACCCCGGATACCGTACAAAAGCACTCGACTCGGCGGCGCTCGGAGAAATGGAGCTTGCCAATCCGGTGCTTCGGAACATCTTACGCTAACGTCATCTACTCATGCAGCAGGTACACGCGCGGCATGAAACGCAGCCCCCGAAGGAAGGGGTCGATGCGGAATATGTACCGAGTATGCAAAGCGGAAGTACGTAAAAACGAAGTCATAACGAAGTAACGTGTACGAACGTGAGCATAATAACCCGAATACCAAAGTACTTACATCGACATACAAATCATACATAAGGGGTTCGGAGACAAATAGGATAATCGAATGCCAAAATTCTTCGCTTTTCTTTTGAAAAACATTTTGCCTCATATATACGAAAAATCAAACATATCATATGAGCGACAATTAACCGAATGCCGAGGAACGTACGGCCCGATCCATAAATAATACCATAACCATAAACATACCGTAGCGCATCATAACATCATGACCGGTCGTATGAGATGCCATTAACCGATGTGGGATTGGCCTAAACCAGGATGTGGGATTGGATTGGCCTAAACCAATGTGGAATTTTGCCTCGTCATTGGGTTTGCCCCATTTGGGTTTGCCCACCAGGTTTGCCCCACCATAGGCCCGATACCACGGATCATATTCCGGAATCCATACATATAACATATAACGTAACATATATACACGATACCCGGCCGAAAGGGGCTCGGCGTCGGACACATCATAGCACCATAATATACACACGGTTCCGACCGAAAAGGGGCTCGGCGAACCGGACACATCATACTCCAGAATACGCATCGGTAAATCAGACCATCATATCATATCAGACTTCGTATCACATCATGTTTCGAAATACACATCATGCTTCAGAATACACATCATATTTCAGAATATGGCATAGTGCGCCCGATAACATAACCTAGGCCGGGACTTGGCGAAAAATATAGCAACGAAGATACGAGCGAATCATGAGTAACCAAATACGGTTTAAAACATTTTCAAAGACTTAATAGGTTAATCAAAACAAATCATCATTTGTAAGCCAAAACAGTAGTCAAATCAGATTTTCTTCCGAATATCACCCGGGAACATATCAAACCGAACTTCGGAAACCATAGTCACGTATCAAAATCCCATGCATAAAAATCCTTATTTCAGACTCAACCGATAAATATATAATCATACTCGGGGGTCGGAAAAGTAGTCATATTATGTTCTTTTCGAAAAGTCGTTAGTACTACACAATGAAAATTCGCGGGGCCCATGGACGAGCGTCAACCCAATCCGGGCCCGCCTATGGAAATCATAGTCCTTATACGTCATAGAATCATTTTCGAGCATATCAAAGCCATCCGGTTTTGTCTGTGAAAGTTACGGACGTTCGTAGTTACAAAACTCTTTTTGAAAACAAACTTTTTGTACAACATTTGAAAACCAATCATTCAAAGACGTATAAACCATAACTTAACCATATAAGGATGCCAACATCAAGAAGCAAATAAGCGTCGTAAACATGCTCGGATTTTGCGAATAGAATTTCCCAAGCTCATAATACATCATAGCTTAGCCATATCTAAGACATGCCAAAAGAAGGAAAGGTAAGCTTTACATACCTTGATTGCTTCCTAAGCTAATCCAAACTCAAATCTCGGCTTCTCAAAATCTACAACACGTCATTAGGCACCAAACATTAATCATAGGCACCTCGGAATCCCACTTTAAGTTCGCACTTTATTTGCAGAAATTTGGTAAAGATTTCCTGTCAAATTCAACACCCCGAGAATTCAACTCGGCCAAATATCCAACAACAATACCAACAACCGCATCAACAATATCCATAAGCAATTCCAAACGCATTCTAACATTAATAACTCTTTTCTACATATTTCGACAACATTCCAATTACACTCAATTCAACTATATATATTCAACTAACACCAAGACACGCATATTCAAGTACTAATCCAAAACCATTCAATCGAGATTCAACAACATTTCAAGCAACTCGCACAATATTCCAAATAACCTAATCAACACACCAAGCCACCCCAAACCTTCCAATTTCCATAGGAACATCACAACACATTTCTTTCCTCCAAATTCACAAATTATACCAACATTCCACACATTAACAACATTAACCACAATAATACAAAAACTATATTGAAATTTCATTATTTCTTCCAACAACCTACAAACGATTCCAACTTCCATTTAAATCATTAAATCATCATTTTCATTATGGAATCCATGCAACAACAACCAAAACATGCTAAATAAAATTAATTCTTCATTCCCACACACAATACACATACTCGGCCAAACATAGCCCACACGGTTCACCACCAACATCCAATATTTCATGATTTTCATCCATTTCCGCATACTACAACACACATAAACCATCTATAACACATGAAAAGAGGATTAAACTCACCTTCTTCCTTCCCTTCTTCATTCGGCCAAGGTAAGGTTTTGCAAGAACAAAGGCTTTTCTTGATTCAACAACTACTTCATGTTGTTTAGCACCTTCCAAGGAGTGAAAAACATAGAAGAAAATAATTTTTTGTGATGAATTCTCCATGGCCAAATTCGGCCAGCTCCAACCGAACAGCCCCTCTATATATTTTTTTTTCTCCATGTTTCTTCATCTTTCTAGAATTGGAAAAAGATGAATAATTGTTGCTTGGTCATCCACCAACTAGATATATATATACTTAGCTCCCACAAATATAAAATGAACACATGTGCCATTCCATGGCTTGAAATTATTGGCCAACTTTAGGGGGGGGTCCACGGCCACTTGGCCATTTTGGCTACTTCATGAAATAATTTTCCAACTTTCATTCTCCAATTTTTTTCTTATTCCAATTTTACCCCTAACACTCCATACCAATAAAAAGATGAATATGCAACTTATGCATCAAGATAAAATCAACAAAACCGGAAATTAAAAGTCTTGTCCATAACTTGTCGCAACCAACTTAAAATATTCCAACGTACAAAGTACGGGGTATAACACCATCGATACACAGGTTTGATTTTTAACAAACGTTAATGTATTCAATATAAATTAAAATTAGTACTAATTTTTATATGTTTTTTCACGTTCATCCTTCGGCGCCTGCAATCCCGTATCCCGATAAGGATGATTATGTTGCGGTCCCGTCTCCCAATGAGGATGAGCCCATCCAATCGGACGTTCTGAGCGTACCAGCAGTACGAGATCCAAAGAAGAAGCATTTTATTGTCAAGAGAGCAAAGAAGGTAACGGGGACAATGACGAGGGTGGTGGGGATCGTACATGCCTTAGGCCTCAGGGTATTCTAAAGTTTATTACATGTGGGACCGATTGACGATTGTCTATATGTAATAAGTTGTATAGTTTAAGTAAACATTAAGTATATTTTTTGCGTATCTATTTCTTAATGATAAATCTTATTTTACTCTTTGTTATCGTATATAACTAACTCGTATGACAACTTGAATTAATTATAAAAAATCGCAACATATTCAAAATAAAGTTACGCATTAACTAAAAAATAACACGCTTAAATCTAAACCCTACAAAATAAAAAACTTAAAGCTAATGATAACAAGTTTTCAAACAAAAACTTACTTTGAGCACTTTTCAACCACTAAAACGACGACCAGAAGTTTTGCATATCCTTGATGTATTAAGCCTACATTATTAATCGCACAAAAAAAATCGGGTTCTATATAAAATATTGAAGTTCTGGAGTCTCAAAGCATGATTAATCTATGGCCAAAGTACGGAAAAAGTACGAAAATTTAAAAGAAAGAGAGTAATTAACCCAAAAAAAATAGACTAACGCAGTAAATTACTGCGTTAAGGGTACTTTGGCACATTTTTTTTTCTTGGGGTATTTTGGTTCGCTTGCTCTTTTTTTGGGTTATTTAGGTTCCGGACTCCTCAAAGCAATATATTTTTTGTTGATTTTAAGGTGAGCACTCAAGACTACTGAATCCTAGGTCCGCCCTTTGTATATATTAATATGTTAGGCAACCAGTGATAAATGACCTTTGCATATCATATTATATCATTTCATTAATTCTCTATTATTTGATTTAGTTGGAATACTGGTTAAAATATGATTATCTGACTTGACTGATTACTTGGATACTGGTTGAACCATGTAGATTACTTATCTTTTACTTATCGGATAATGATTATGCCCTTTTGAGCTAATAGTTGTTAAATGTGGGAGTAAGCATTCGAAAGACCAATCCTCGTTACTGCTTTAGTTTAGGGTCGGTCAACGATGCTGCTGAGTACACGTTGTTTTTCCGTACTCACTCTACACTTGTTGCACCATTTGTGTGTAGAGTCTGTCTCTAGTACCAACAGAGTGATGTTTTAGCATGCCTTAATAATATATGTATCATATTAATTCAATCAAGGCATGCTCAATAATTACATTTAACAGTCAACTAATCACATAAGATTACAAATAATAACTCAAGTACCCTAACATGACACCAGTAACCGCAAAGGCGCTCATCACCTCTCATATACGGTACGCCTTACTCTTAATCCATTTCAAAAGTTACTTAATTGGGAAAACATTCCTCATTAGAAGTCAATGTCTTAACTTATCTTAATCTGACGCTTTTCAATCGCCTTAGACAACCTTCTCTTTCCTTAGAGCCTCCAAGCGCTCCCAATTTATTCAAAAATACACTCAATGGTGACCACATCCATATCTCACTATAAAAAGACCGAGTCAAAAGACAATATAAAGTCAAATCCGAGCCTCGGGGTCAACATCGAAAATTGATTCCAAAACTAGGTTACCCATTACCTAAAGGTTACTAACCTAAAATTTCAACTCAATCTAATCCCACTTCGACCTTCAAATCGACAATTAATAGCCTCTTAACTTAGGGCACGAAATCCACTTTAACCCATCGCGACATCAACAGGTATGCCTGCAATCGCGAAGTGTGGCCAGGTGGGCACCTTGTGTGGCCAGGTGGGCACCTTGGGTGACCGCAAAGGCCTCCATGCGGTCGTGAAGCTCTAGAACTCAAGCTTGCGCGAACGCGAAGCACAAAACTTGTTGCACCATGAAAAAAAAAAAATTGATGCAACTGAAATGGAAATTAGCACCTGAAACTCACCCGAGCCCGTCGGGCTGCAATCCGAGCATGCATACAAGTCCAACCCCCCCCCCCCCCCCCGAATCTGTAGGAACTCTCATATCACCAATTTGAGCCTGCCTTATCACTTTTTTTACCATGATCAACTCTTATTTTTTGAAGTTACTAGTTTTAGCTTAATCGTTTTGAATCACTCCCAATCCCCTTAGAACTCAACCAAACTATCCAAATAAGTCCTAAATCATCATAGAAATATATAGGAACCTTCAAATTACGAGTGTGACTTGGTTAACCCAATGTTGACTTTGATCAACTCTTAATTTTCCAACTCTAGTTTTGATTTTTGTTTCTCCGAAATGCACAACAGTTCTTCGAGACCCGTGCCACCTATATCCACAAGTCATAAAATGCAAAATGAACCTATGGGAATTATCATTTAGGGGAAAAGGATTCTAGAACTCAAAACAACTAAATGAATCGTTATGTGTTATCAGAAATAGTTTGTTGATATTATCATTAAATATGACTCAATGTTGACAGTAAAGATGAAAAATAAAGGTGAAAATTATGTGGCAAGTGCAGGAGATTTTCGCTAAGTTTAGTATTATGTGAATAAGGAAATTATACTTTCCCGCATTGCGATGGAGAAGGTAATATTCCTATAGACTATTAGCTAATCTTGGAGATTCGAGGAGGGACATTATACTCTTCACACAAGCTATTCATTGCCTGTAAATGCAAAATCTTCTATGAAGAATGACAAAGAGGGTAGAACGGTTTTAGATTCAAGATAAAAAACAAAACACTCAATTTTCTTACTATAGATGAATATTTTATAGTATATATGTACATGTTATTATAAACTGTACTCAGTTTTCCAACACTTTCACAAAGACAATGATGAGTGCTTACACGTCCATGATGCAGAAAACACTCAAATGTACTCCACCCTAATGACATCATTAACTTTTTTATCCCTATCTTTACAATGGAGGCCAAATTTTGCTGGCTTGAGTAATGTTATACTTTTGAAATATCGATCCTCTCAAGGAATTGGTTAATCCCCCAAATAAATCTTCATTCCCTCAAGGCCATGATTCATTTAGAGTGTGTCATAAATTCATGATTTGTTTGGGAACCATCTTCTAGCTTGTGAAATTTGGAGGTTCCATGAACAATTGATGCAATATTAATTTCAATAGTACCCACTAGTGTAGAATTTGCTTCAGTGATACTAAACAACATCAAGGAATGATTTTAATATTTGTGCAATCTTAATACGTGTATTGCCTTCAACAGTTGTAGCAGTGGTACATTCTTCAGGCACTTTCCATGCATCATTTGTTGTTTGTCTTCCTTAACAAGTTCAACAAAGATGAAATTTGGAGGAAACATGTCGAATTCTAATTTGCTATTGTTAAATTAGTCACTACACAAATCAAAATCTTCATGTGTTTCACTATGACATCTCACTCTTGAGCAACCAACTAAACAAGAATTGCAATTAGGGCTGAACACAAAAAACCGAACCAAACCGTAAAAAAAAAAAACGACATTTATTTGGTTTGGTTTTAAAATTTAAAAACCGACTATATTTGGTTTGGTTTTGGTTTCAAGTATAAAAAAACCGAAAAAACCGAACCAAACCGACTTTATATATACATATTTTAAAAATTATATTTGTATATATATGTGTGCGTATTTTAATTTTTTTATGGAAAAATTACAATTTATATTATGTTTTTATACTCTTCGACCATGCTTTTGAAAAAAAAATTACTTTGGCATATTTCCATGTATATAGCAAGCTCTGGCAAGGAGTATTATATCTATAGACCAGTGAGTCACTAGTACTGTTAGTTGCTTTGGCATGTTTCCATGTTTCCATAGTAAAGATGTGGCAAGTTTTTATTTTTACAAAGGTAATAACTAGTAAAGATGTGGCAAGCTTTTGTGGCAATATCCAGTTTTCTATTTCAGATGAGTTTGGTTTCAGATAGTGACTACATTGTATTTTAGAAACCCGACAAAAATCGAAAAAACAGATAAAAACGGACAAAAACTGAAAAAACGGACAAAAATCGAATAGTAAAAACTGATATAGTTTGGTTTGGTTTGGTTTGACAATTTGAATAACCGACTTAATTGGTTTGGTTATTTTTTAAATAAAAACCGATCCAAACCGAACCGTGAGCACCCCTAATTGTAATGATACAAAAAGATGATTCTTAAAATTTTACCCCATAATTATGCCACTTATTTTCCATATTCCGCCAAATCATTTGAATTTCAGTTGTGTTGGTCTGGACATCCCCCAAAGAACCAGAAATACACTCACAACTTCATGACATCATAAATCTCTGGTATAGCAGAAAATCATCTTTCTCCGAGAAATAACAATTTTGTGAGGTATTTTTCAAACAATGTGACTGCATAGTGCATCTCTTTATATTCAGAGTAAACACCAAGCATCGAATTACTAGAGGTGATAGTAAGAACATTTGGACTACGATCAAATGGAAATCAATGCAAAATACTTAGATGTAGCATCATACAGATGTCGCACTCGCAGTGTAACACTCCGTGAATCCGGGTTAGGTGTGAATATATTAAATGAGAATTTTTGTGACATTTTAGGCATATAAAGTCCTATCATGATGAGTTTGGATGGAAATAGCTGATTTAAGATCAAGAACAAGTAGTGAAGCTCATAAAGTTCTCAAACTCGTCTAAATTTCGGTAAGTCTGACTTCTAGGCCAGTTTTGTGACAACCCGTTGAGAATTTGGAAAAACTTCCTCAATAAAAGTTGTAGCTCTTTGAAATATCTTTCCAATGATATGTTATAGAGCTCAAACGGATATGTGAGTAAAAATTTATGACCATTTTACTAAATTGCATTAGGCTGCAACGCAATCTGCGTTTCGCAGGTGTTGTATGCGGTGCAACCTACGTTTTGTAGGTTCTACCCCAAAAATCACGTTTTACTGTCAGCATTTGCATTTGGTCTGCGTCCAGCAGGTCACACCTGCGTTTCGTAGGTCGTGTCGCAGGTCCTGCTCAGCTATAAAACAGATTGTGAAATTTTCAAAAATTATTCATCCCACTTCGTTTTGGACGACTTTTTGAGAGGAAATAACCCTAAAGCTTCCCCAAAACATCTAAGGTAAGTTCTTGATAAATTCCCATCATTTCTACATCAATCTAACATCAAATCACTACTCATTAACACTAGTTCATCTTCCCAAACCCTAAATTCTTGAAAACTAAAGGAAAGAAGAAGAGAGGGACGTGTGGGATTCCATCAAAAGGTAAGACTTCTAAATTTTATGAGATTATTATTGAATTTGAACTTGTATGGATTAAACTAAGAGGTTAGAATCCACCAATGATTCCCATATGATTCAAGAACAAGATTTTGGGCTTAAAAAAATCCTAGTTTTCGAAATTCCAAGAAAACTTAAAGAAACGATTAAAGTTCTAACCTTTATCATCTAAACCTATTGTAGAGTGATGGTTGAACCTTGGAAATTCTATTGGTACCATTTTAGCAGGATTGGAGGTATGTCTCTTTTTCGAACATACTTTTTTCAAACGTTTAAGTGGTTATTTGGCAAGGTTTGTGTGCGTGTGGGACAAGCCTGCATATATATATATATATATATATATATATATATATATATATATATATATATATATATATATATATATATAGATAGATATGAATACATGATTCTCCCTTATTGAAGGTTGATGGGAATTGAAATATAAAGCATTAATCTTTGAACATGGATTACCCCATAGGATGCTTAAACTTGGTTTCGGAAAGCTTGGATATTTCATGTGGTTTGCCCTATGAACGGGTTTCGTTGAATTGAAATTGAATAATGATTTGAACTTGATTTCTAAATTAGTTAATTATATTGGTATACCCTATTAACGGGATGATGAACACAATTCATAATGAACAATTCGGCTATCATGATATGATTTGAGTTACGGCTTCTATGCCATTATTTATAATTCGGCTATTATGCCATGATTCTATTGTTTGTGTTTCAACTAGCTACTCGGGAGGAAGGGTAGTCACTATGGATCCTAGTGGGGTTAGCCTAGCCATTCGGGAGGAAGAGTAGTCATCGAGGGTTCGCAACCCCGGTGTGGTATTTGCCTAGCTATTCGGGAGGAAGAGTAGCCATTAGGGTTGATAACCCCTATGTGGTGCTTCTATGCAGTTTAGGGAACCTTAAATGGTCATCCCTTCGTTATATTTATCTGGGCATGTATTGGCTTATGTTATAATTTGGTTGCCTGTGAGTGGCTTATTGATGATGTTGAATCCATAATTGAAAAGGCTGAAATGTGATAAACGACATGGTGATTTGAAGTTGATTTATTTCTTATTAAATTTAAGTTGATGAGTTATTCTATCCTTGGGTTTCAAACTGCCTTTATTGACATTATTTTACCGATCCTTATTATATTATTTTGTTATATTAACTATTGTCTCGGAGACACTAACTGAGTACCCAGTACTCAGGCATACCATTGTTGTTTTAGATGGTGTGTTAGGTAACATTGAGGAGCAGGTTCGTGATACGCATGCGGATTAGGAGAACTTGATGCCTTCCAGATTTATTGGTGAGGCCACATGCTTGTTCGTGGATCACCCTCTATCTTAGTTATTGCTTATATTTTTTTTTTCTGAGCTGCGTCCTGAAGTTTAGACTATTCTAAGGGTGGCAAATGGGTGGGTTTGGTTGGATTTGGTTTGGTTGAAAATGGTTTGAACAAAAACGGATTGGGTTTCAAACTACTCATACTTCATGTGGGTAAATATGGGTTGGGTGATAAATGAGTGGGTTGGTTATGGGTTAACCCATATTATACAAGTGTAATATTATTTCAAGTGTAATGTTTATAATTTGTTTTTTCTTTTGTCAAGTTAAATTAATTTTTTCATATATTAATAATTGATATTATGAAATAGAAATTTCAGGGGTTGTTGGGGGGGGGGGGGGGGTAAGAAATTTTTTTCCATTTTTTACAATTTTTTTATGAAAGTAAAATATATGAAATTGAAATTTAGAGGGAGGGGGGTGGGGCGGACGGTAAGAATTTTTTTTCCATTTTTTATAAATTTGTATAAAAGTAAAAATATTTTGGGGGGAGTGGGGGCATGGCGGGGCAGGTGGTGGGGTAAGGGTTGGGGTGGGAGGTAAGAAAGAAATTTCTCATTTTTGAAACGAGTTGTTGTTGGGTCTAGTGTGTTCTTATATGGATACCCATATTTTACCCATATTTGCCCATATTTTTATGGGTTAAAAAGAGACTTGAAGCCCATATTTACCCACTTGAAGTATGAGTGACCCAACTCACTAAAATGTGGGTAAAATGGGCTAATTTTCTAAATATGGGCTCAAATTGCCACCTTTAGACTATTCATTTATTGATCTTAGAAGCTCCATAGATAGACGTTATCATTGTAGGTAGTGTTGAAGTCATTGTTTGACTCATTGAGTATTGCTACGTTCTTATGACGTTACATCTATATTAGACTTCTTGTTTGATTTCATAGTCGTGATCATGATTTTATTTAAGCTATTTATAATTGTTTGGATTAATTAATAAAAGATTATTAAATAGGGACCTGTTGTTATCAATTCATAAGGTGTTTCCGGTGTTGTTCATAGCATCGGATGCCTGTTATATCCAGGGTCGGGTTTGGGCGCGTGACAAGTTTGGTATCAGAGCCTAGGTTTAGATGTGTCTTAGGAGATGTCTGTGTTTGTGGAGCTGTGTCTAGTGAAGTCTTCCTTGTGCAGCCTGGTCACCTGCATGATCGAAAGACTACCAGGGCATTTATAAGTGTTTCTCATTCTTCTTTATTCTAGATTGTGCTATAGAGCTTGCCTCGCAGAAATGGCTTTAACTCGTGCGGGAGCTGCTAACCAAGGGAGTAATGGTGCTTCTGATTCATCATCTGGCGGACGATCCGCTAGAATCATTAACCGTACCACTGCTGAGAATAATGGTGCTTTTTTTTATTTATTGCTCCCCCGATTCCAAAATAAGTGTTCACTTGGCCTCCCATTAAGAAAACACTAGCTTCTAGGATGATAGGTATTTTAACTAAACTATCCTTAATTAATAAAACTCTTGCTTATTTATTGCCTTGAGTAAATAAAGATAAATCTAATAAAATAAAATTAATTACTTCTTGATTATGTAAGTGAACACTTATTTTGACCAAAATATAGCTACTCGGACACTTTTATTTTGAACGGGAGAGAGTATTTATTTTTTAAACTAGTGTCATTTGGCCCGTGCCAAACCGATGTTAAAAATTTAATTTGTAGATATTTTTTAAATTTTTTCTGTTCTTGCTTCTTTATTTTTGTAACATTAATTTTGACACTTTCAAAAGATTTCTAAACTTTCAAAGTACATAAACATATATAATAATTAGAAAATATATTTTTTAGTTGCATTATATATTTTTTTTTTAAATCAAACAATCGAAAACTCTTCTAATTAATATTTTACTTAAATCTTTTGAGATTAAAGTTTCTGATGATCTAAATTGGGCTTTCCTTATGTTATACAATTTCATTTGGTTCTTTGAATTGAACCCATATTGGCTAACTTATTTTTTATCAAAAGATATTATAGTATTCAATTAATGTCAAAAATATTTAATGCGAAAATATTATGGTATAAGAAATCAACAAAGTTAACTTATAATAATAAATATAAATAGTTAAAAGCCTTTATATTACAAGATATTTCTATAGAACTTCTTTCAAATTAAATCACAAAAGGGAAATACTGAAAAGTCAATAAAATTAAATTGTTCTTACGTTAAGCTTTCTTTTTCCTTCCAAAAGATGCATGCTATATATATATATATATATATATATATATATATATATATATATATATATATATATATTAATTTAATGACCCTTTTTATGAAATCATCATTGTAATAACTTTTTCATGTTAAACGTAACTATTTTGTCCTAAATTATAGAAAATATTGATTATCCGATATTTTACAAAATATTTTAATATTAAAAAATAAGTAAAAAAATATACTTTTTGCAATTGTCTAGTATTGTTACGAAGATCAAATTGTATTTTCTTTAACTACAGTATTTTTTCAAACATCTTTAGAATATAGATAAAAATAATATTTTATAGTTCCTCTTCTAATATAGTAACCTATTAGATACGTTTTATGTTAAAAGTGTGTGCATGTATTATTTGATTAATTAGTATTGTACTTTGAAGTTCATTTTTCGATTGAGATGTAAGGACTATAATTTACGTTATACATTTTTAAAGTATTTAACATTAATATAGTTTATATGTATTTATTCCTTTAATTTAAAACTAAATTCTACCTTAAGTGAAATCTTTGTTAATTACTTATTTTGCCAGCATGTACGACACAAATTACAAGAGAAAATAAAACAGCTTTGCGTCTAACCAGACGAATAAAAATTGAATATAGCAAATGATAATTAGTAAACAACATCAACAAATACAAAATAGTATTATAAGAATAATATTTTAATTCAATAATTAAGCTTATATTAAGATAGAATTTGAATGACAGGATATTTCTTTATGTGTCTATAATAAATTCCTAAGGAAAAATATATTTTAAAACAAGTTTAATAATAAAAACTCAAATATATATGAGTATGCTTTGTGGGGTTCACTATAACCTTTTCCATGATATCATTATTTCTAGTGGCATAAAAATAAAATTCCTAAAGTTCCCAAAATTTTCCAAAACTTGTGAGGATTCACAAAGTCATAAAACCTTCAATTAGGGTAAAGATATAAAAAAAATTCATGGGTGGACTACAAAAAGTTGGTATTATAAAAATGCATGTGGAGTGGTCTCAAAAAATTGAATGAGAGCAAAAAATGAAAAATGAAAATATGCAAAGAAAAGTCAATTGGAGAAGTCACATGTAAGCATCTTATTAGAGTTGTGAGGATGTAAGGACTATAAAAACTCACTATCCTCACTTATATATAGTACTCCCTCTGTTTCAATTTATGTGAACCTATTTCTTTTTTAGTTCGTGCCAAAATGAATGACTTATTTCCTAATTTGAAAACAAATTCATTTTATGAAATGATTTACAGCCACACAAATATTCAAGACTTCTTTTGAACCACAAATTTCAAAAGTTTTCATTTTTTTTTAAATATCGTGTCCAGTCAAATGAATTCACATCCATTGAAACGGAGGGAGTAGTAATTTTGGGTTGTTAAGTCGAAAATTGGGGCAATCTAGATTATCGAGCTTCATTTAACAAGTTGTAATCGTGGCCCTTAGATTTGAGTTGATTATTTCCCTTTCCCCTTTTATTCATTTCAGCTGAACGAATCCTCACATATCTCACTCTACAAGTACTAAAAGTAGAAACAACCAAAAGTATTGCTCCATCCAGACCTTCATTTCGAACTTTCTTTAAGGCGGGACAATCGAAAAATCCTTCAATTTGAGGAATTCAGAAGAATGGTGCTATTTTTGCTCTGTGGTGTTTTTTAAACGTCTTCAATAGGGTGTTAATTTCTTAGGGTTTATGAATTTTGATAGTGTTTTTGTTTCAAATTTGGCAGGATAAATCTAATGAAGAACTGGAACCTCTATTTGATTACAGACGTGTTCAGCCCTTCAATACTCCCTTTAATCTTGTCTGCCTTGACGGTCAGCTCAGCTCCCTTTTGTTTTTAATTATAACACACACACATGCATGTATGAATATGTATATATACTCTCTCTGTCCCAATTTATGTGGCACAGTTCGGATTTCGAGCGTCAAATAGTTTAATTTTGACTGTGAATTCGGGCATGGAATCTTCAAGTTTTAAAAAAAAAAAAAATTACATATTTGGAAACTACTTAAAAAGTATTATAAGTCACAATGATTGACAAATCAAAATATTTAAAGCATATATGAAAAAATTACGGTCAAAGGAAAACTTGTTTGAATCTTGAAATCCGAACGTTGCCACATAAATTGCGACGGAGGGAGTATGTGTTATGTATATACCAATGTGTGTCAGATGTAATTGCTGTTTTATGTGCATATATAGTAGGCTTAATTTATAGGTAGCCCCTTAAACGTGCCGGCAGATTTCATTTTAGACACTCAAACTACAACTTGTTCCAATTGAGTACCTGAACACATGATAAGTTGTTCCAATTAGACGCTTTTGGAAAAAAAAATTGCATTCGTTATTATTAGTCTATTAGGTAGTTAAGTTAACCACATAAAATATCTCATCTCCTTTAATTATATGTATCAACCTCAATTAGAAAATGTATGTGGTTTTACGGCTTATTGAGGCGAATCATATAACTTAAGGAGATGACATATTTTATGTGATTAACTCAACTACCTAATAGACTCTTGAGTCTTGAGAACACGCGCAAAATATATATATATATATATATATACTCCCTCCGTTTCAATTTATATGAACCCATTTGACTGGACACGATATTTAAGAAAGAGGGAAGACTTTTGAAACTTGTGGTTCAAAATAAGCCCTGAAAATTTGTGTGGCTGTAAATCATTCATAAAGTGAATTTGTTTCCAAATTAGGAAAGAGGTCATTCATTTTGGCACGGACTAAAAAGGAAATAGGTTCAAATAAATTGAAACAGAGGGAGTATAAAATATTGAACCGAAAGTGTTTAATTGGAACACTTTATCATGTGTTTAGGTGCTCAATTGGAACAGCTCGTAGTTCGAGTGTCTAATTGAAATTTGCCGGCAAGTTTAAAGAGCTGCCTATGTATTAAGCCTATATAGTATAAACCTTGGCTTAGCTTTAACATTGGCAATTTTTCCCCGTGCTTTGTTATAACATGCTGTGGTCCCAATGACCTTAGGAGGTTGTCTTTTTTTTTTTTTTTTTTTTTTTGTCATGGATAAGTTCTCCCTCGCTGTCCTATTCATAAGATATGCTGATTTAAGATAGTTTGATTCATGAAAGTCGGGTGAGAGAGCATTATTAATGTGTGTATGTATCTGCTTGATATTGTTCCTTCTTAAGAATTTTGTCATATTTCTTTTGAACGTCAACAGATGATAGTCCAGACTCGTCTCCAGTCGTCTCAAAGAAACGGAAAATGATCGATACTGCTGTAAACTTCTCTTCTTTAATGTTTTGTAAAATGTAAATTGTCGTTTTCTCAATTTGTTAATTTGATCTTGCTTTATATCGTTATTGGACTTGGAAATAGGCCGAAAAGAAAGAAGACAAAAAGGAAGCAGTTCAAATAGTTGACTGTGAAGAAAAAGAAGAGGATTGGCTGCCACCTTCCCCAAATATTTCTGCTCATACTAGTAACCTTGTTGAAGATTCAACTATAAAGGAAATTAGGTATATTCGTAGTACCTTATTTGATCTCTATGTTTTTTTTGTATCCATTGATTTAAGATATGCATTACATGTTTCGTAACAAGAACTTAATGGCTGTGGGTTCGCTTGCTGAAGTGTTTTCAGCTCAATTTTTAAATTAATTTAATTTGGTGTCTGATTTGATTATGGTGGTTTTCTTGCTACTTTATATGAATGAAATGAGTTTTGTGATCTTATGAATTGTCACTTTTCGAAGTTGGATTCTCCAGTATCATTTAATAAAGTTGATGTAAATATTAATACCCTTTTGGTGAATCTAACTTGATGTCTGCTTTCTTTAGGTGACAACTGATTAGATAATTCTTTTTGCTTTGGTATATCCAATCTTTAATGAGTTAAGTTCCTAAATGAGATATTGAATTCAAATAAATAGATTATGTTCGAATAGCGAAAGCATAGAATTGACCATCCATTATTAGATTTGAATAGCATTGTTATTCATCAATTAAATCCCTTCTGGTTCCATGACACCCCCAACCTATGCTCGATTTCTTCTGTTTAGGGTTTAGTGAATGGGAGGGCCCTCTCTCTTTTTTCTTAAACATCAGGCTTCTGTAGTCTTTGAGAAGATTTGTATTACTAATTGAGTTGCACTTGCTCTTGTTTTTCTCTTTTTCTCTTTACTATTATGAGTGGCTGTTTGTAGGTTGAAAAAGAAAGAGCTGGCATCATTTGCTCAATCAGCTAAGGATGAGCTGCGAGATGTTGAAGAATCTGTAAAAAGAGATCTTAGTGCTTCGCTCCATTCACTTCAAGATAGTGTGGCTGAGCCGCCATCAAAACCCTCAACTGAAAGAGCTAAGATAGTCATTTCTATCCAAGACAAGGATGGAGCGAAACAATTTCGGGTTTACATGGTATTCCCTGGGGGTGCAGTTCATATTTACATATATAAAGTTTGCATATCTGTCGTGTAGTTATGTCATCTGCACCATAATCTTTAAAAGAGGTGTAATATCATCTTTCCTTCATTCTTGAATGGAGTATATACTTGTATATTATCCTAAACAAAGGCTAGTATACAAACACAAAGAAGTTATCCTAAAGAATAAATGTATAGTGCACCTGATAAAAAACAGATGAATGTATAGTGCTTTCTACAAAAATACTTGGTAATTAATGATTTATAGGTATTAATAAGGTTCGTTTATATAGGAGAAACTAAATCACTTTTTGTTTCATTAGTGCATAATTAGCTTACAATTATCAGCCATATTGTGTTACATAAATGTAGCTCAAATGCTCAATGATGCTTTCAGTGTACTACTTCTTGAAGTTGACTTCTCCCTACTTTAATCTTTTTCCCCATTTATATATTACAAAAGTAAACTGAGTCTAAGTGAGAGGGGAAGTTTATAATTTGTTGTCTGCCAAGTGTTGTTTGTGAAGTGATGTTGTAGGATGATCTGATTTTCGTTGGAAGCCAAGATCATAGGAGGCTTTAATTGTATAACTGTATAGAAAGTTCTTTGAAGTATTTCTCTTGTCATCTTTAAATGCAATATGGATAAAACTCTACTTTACCTTTATCTTCATTTGTGTTAAAGCATTTTCAAACAAATATGACTGCAGTGTAAGTGCTTTTTAACAACAATGCAAAATACAGTAAAAGACCTACATACACGTGTAAGTGTACATAGATCTACTGTACTAGTTTTTGAGTTCATGTAACATATGCAGAAATAAATGAGTTGAGGTTAGCATAGGATAAGGTAATTACTCCTATAAGGGAGATGAGTCTATGCTTTGAGCATGGGAAAGAAATTAGTTAGGATGGTTCCTTTTTTTCGATGAAGTAAAAGATTTCATTCAAAAGGCATCAAGTAGATGCATAGCAAAAATTACAATATAAAGATGTATCTGCTCATCTACAACAGCTTACACTAACACTAGAGAGCAGATACACTCCAAAAAAGTTCACAACTAGTTACATGTGCTTGGTTTGAAACTCTTGGTTTTGAGGACATGAATAGGAGTTGTGATACCATCTAAACATCTTCTGTTCGTTTCTTTCCAGATGCACCAAAAAATACAATAAATTAGTTAGGATGGTTTCATCATCTCTTATGGCCCTTCAAAGACTTGAGAGCTTGATAGCTGGTGGTACAACATATTTTTAATCATGTAAGACAACATTTAAAAAGGTGCATTAGAAAATGACTAAATTGTAAAATGTCCTATTTAAAAAAGTGGATATCACTTCAGGATCTAATCAATTCTGTTGTACCTTGACTTTTATGATGGAACAAATATGTACCGATAGCGCTTATTAAAAAAAAAAAAAAAACAAATATGTACCGATAGCGGCAGGATTTATTTTCCTACCATTTGTCCATTATAGTTAAATTGGTTATTTTGGTAGATGAACTTAATAATTCCCGACTTTTCTCTTTTATAATAACAACTGCTTTAGTTACCATCTGGAAAATCGACACATCATATCTCAATAAGCCTTATTTGATAATTAACCATTAGTAAAGATGACAGTCATCCAGGCTCATCAAACATTTTAGCAGTGATGCCTTGAAGTGATCAGCACTTGTTAACATTGACATGCCATTAATCTTGAAGATATTTCTTGTTCTCTCTTTTGTTTTGGCCTTGAACTATTTCATTTTAAAGCTGTTTCTACATCATGTTAAACTTGTCATGGTTCATATTTCTCTATGCTGTTTGTCTCTGTTATTTTGTTCTCTGTTGTTTGTCTAGTTCTTGAAAAGGATATGCTTAAGTCATACTCCATAGCCAGGAATGAAATGTTATTATGACTCATTCCTATTGCATATTCACGTAGGATGATAAATTTGAGAGGCTGTTCAAATCGTACGCTGATAAACTCAAGCTTGACCTGCAAAATCTGGTTTTCTGCTTTGACGGGGATAAAATTAATCCGACTGCAACTCCCAGTAGTCTCGAGATGGAGGACGATGACATCATTGAAGTGCATGTAAAACCAAGTTGTTGAGGTAAAGTTGTTATTTTTTAAATTATTGCAATGTTCTTCTGCTTCTCCTCCCTCTCCCCCCCTCCCGGGTACTTTTTCCTTGGTTTGGATATATCTCCTTTTTCTGTTGTCTACATTTTACAAGCTATGTATAAGGGAATTGAGAGCTGCATTTACCATGAATGAATAACGTTTTAGAATATTACCTCTTTATTCTATGACATCTGAGTTGTATTTTTGTCATTTTACTAGCTTCAATTGATGGACTCCTTTAAAATGATTAGAATTAAGTACAAGCAGATACTATCCGGATACACCTCTTCCTTTTCGCTTGCTTCTCTTTTCCATGATAAATGAAACTCGACTCCTGCAGAAAATTCTAAACTTTCTTTGGAAGGTGGTGAAAGATAGCTAGGATTGATCAGTTCATGATCCCTTTTTCTTGATACTCGATCATTTTGTCTCCACTTTCTTGATGTAAATTATAAGACTCAATGCAGCTTTTGATAATTTCATTTATTTCTGAGGAAGCCATGAACATATAAATGAATTCAACTTATAATCTTTGGTTTCTGTGATGTTCATGTGTTCTCTATTTCCGTATGACATTTAACTCATGCACATATTGCTCATGTCATCCATTATAAATGTATGTCATTGTTCTTCGAAAGAGTATCATTGTTGGATTAAACTTTACCCAGGATTAAGGGGTTCTGGAGATGGTAAGAACAAGGAAGAAGGACGCCAGGGAAACGCATGCTATTTATAAGCAAGGCTATACTTTCCCTATTTGATTAAAAACCATAATTTGTATTGTTAATTGGTCAATTTTGTCAATAAAAGATTGAATTTACCATAATGAAGACAGATGACAGATTGTCATAAAAAAATAAAAAAAATGAAAACAGATGACAGATATAGGAAAATACAGATGAAAGATTTTGGAAAAAAGGAGGTTGAGCATCTGTCTGAAATAGGTATGTATTCCATCTGAGCCACCCCTGGGGATGCTTTCTTTGGCTTAACTGGATTAACCCCGAACTAGTGCTTGGCCAAGCATTCCAAGTTTTTAGCTTAACCGAGGTCAATTGAGATGGGTTATCAAGCTCAACATGGTTTGACTACTATCAAGGTGGGGAGGGCTTTTTTATTTTCTTCGTCTTGACATATGAGGGTAGAGATAGGCAGCAGAGGTGAACGTTGTGTAAGATGTAGCTGGGGCTGGCGGTATATTTCAAATACAGTTTTGGATCCTTTATATCCTTTAGACAATCTATTTACTCACAAGTTGACAGACATGAGTAAATTCAGAATGCGTGTATGAAACACCTTGGAGGCTTAAGAAGCTTGTTAGCCAGGTATGAGGCTTAAGCTCAGCTATAAAGTTACTCGACCTCTGCTCTAAATGGATAATATTGACTAGGGCCTGAAGATAGCTCAATTGTTTCCTCGCTAACCGTATTCTGCGAAAGGTAGACTTCAAGCCTGTGAGTCGGGAATTTTGAGGCTAAGCTTAGATATTTACACGTCCTCTGTTCAGAAGCATAAAATTGAATAGGCCTGAAGGTTTCCAAGCTGAAATAGTCCTCAAGCCAGCCGTAGTGTGCAAGGGTAGTCTCATGGTTCCCGTTTTAATTTTTTTTGTTTTTGACTTAAAAGCAGTTGATCATGTTTATATTGTCAATTTAAGGTAAGTTAACGAAATAGTGCTTAAGACACTGTGTGCTAGACTGCTAGTACGAGGCAAAACCTAATGATCCTTCTTTTGCACTTTAAGCTGCCATATAGCTGTTTCTTCATGTGTTCTGTGGCTGGAAAAGACATTTTCTTATTTTGTCACACTCTTCACTTTATATTTCGTCAGCCTTCTTGTTTTTGCTGATCTGTTTCAGGTTGAGTTCATCCTGCGGCTGAAGGTGACTTCTCAATTTGTGAAGTTAATGTTCCAGACGTTCTGCTATGCTTTTTTGGTCAGACTTTGGTCCTGCAACTGTACAGTAGAGGCTCTTCTAAAAAAAAAAAAAAAAAAATTGGTGGGGCGAGGGAGGGTGAATTTAACATAGTAGGGGTGTGTTAGAGAAGTTCTTGGATGTTGGAAGATAGATTTTGGAGTTTGGCGTTCATCTGGTGCTTTTGTCCTCTAATTGCATTTTGTTTTTGTTCGAGGGGAGAAACCAGAAACGAGGTCTCCCCTCTGCGACGCATAAGTGATTGCCTATGCGGTATGTCAAAGGCTTAACCGGCTTTCATCATGTAGATAATAGCAAAAAGTATAATCGTTGTTTAACGTCTTAAGGTTTGAATTTAAATTGTTTAACATTCACACCACGTACATGTGCATCTGAGCTCAATCATTTCTTCTTTTTTCCAATTCCATATTTATGGTCTTTAGCGTTATGGTTTTCCCCTTTCTGTTGCGACAAACCATCCATTGTAACTAGGTTGTGCAGTCATTTGAGACAGAACTTAGGAGTTGACTTGGATCAGAAGTTGTTGCGCTGGTTTATTATGTGAGACGAGATTTGGTCTATGAATGGATGCAAAAAAAAAAAAAAAAAGACGGCCAAATACATACGTTGATTCCTAAACTTGTTCGACTTGTTCATTTAGACACTTAAACTAGTGCTAATACCTATTGAACACCTAAATTCTTTAAAAACTGTATCAATTAGGCACATTTTTGTGAGACAGCCGCAATGAAAAATGCGTGCATCTCCCACACAGTAGACGCGGCACGCCTTGGATAAGAAATCAAAATAGGCCCTGGTTACCTTGGTGGACCAGGAATCAAATTTGGTGTTGATTACCTCGAAATTAGGTAATAAGTTGAATTTTTAAATGAGGAATAAAATATGTGGATATTTTGATCTATTTTGGTTAATGAAGAATGTATATGTGGATTCACTTATAAATGACTTAAATATATGTAAATCAGTAGGCTAATGATTTGGACGAAGGTGTTAGTATTATGGATTCGAGCTAAGATATCTATATATATTTCAGTGCAATATCGAATAATGTGAATCAGTGGACTTAATGCTATGAACCGGACCAAAATCAGAGAGAGTGAGAGAGAGAGAGAAAGCTTTAATATAAATTCTAATACAATGTTTGGATCTGAAAAGTCAACCCTTAAAAGTAAGGAAGTGCCCCCTATTTATAGTTTTTCCCTATGGGCTTTTCATACATCATCCAACCCTTTTAGAATAAAGGAAGCCCTAATATGGATAAGGTTGGGTCGTACGGTTTGACACCGTACGGCGCGATGCTGGGTGACGAACGATCTTCGCACGTGGCGATTGAATAACTGATTAACCGGACCAACGATCACAACGGACATGAGGAAACCGGACTAACGGCCACGATCAACTCAGCCATGTACAAATCGAACCAACGGCCACGATCAACTCGGCCATGTAGGAACCGGTCTAACTGATACGTTGCCCCGGATAAATCGAACCTGACGGTTTAACTCGACTTGGCGATCAGCGCTACCGTGCAATTCCCCCGTGCGAACGCTCGTGCTTGTTTTCTTCCTTTTCTTGGCCCCGGTCTCGCGGCTAAACATTAATCCGGTTTTTACCGTATACGGATAGTCCCGCGCACTTTCGGACCGAAGCTTTCCGGAGTGACGGGAAGTGGATGAGTCACGAAACCGGTGGTTCCGCAGGCTCTTTCTTATCTTTTCATTTGGCGGGAACGATTACGTCACGTTCTTTCGCCACGAGCCACGTGTCACGCCGAACGACCAACACGCAACCGCCGTTACGCACGTCTTTTCAAATCACGTCTCATTAATTATGGGACACGTGATGTCCCCCGGTTGGTCGGGATTTGTAACCGCCCCAGACCCATGCCTATATAAATCCTTCAACGTCTTCCTTTCTTCATTTTCACTTCTTCATTTCTACTTTTTCACTTTCTAATTTTCACCCTCAGTTCGTCATCTTCATTTTCCTCGTTGATTCAACCATTTCAATACCCTATTTGTTGTTCTTAACCGTTTTGCAAGAACTTTGCTTAACCACTTTAGCTTCTTGTTTTTCAGCGAGATGGCCCCTTGTCGCGCTTCTTGCCATTGCCATTTTCAATTCCCCTTTCAATTCCTGTTCCTCTTTTCTTAACTTGGTACCTTTCCTTTATCAAATTTTCAACCTCTTTTTCACCTATTACGAATGTCTGCCAACACCGAAACCACTTCCCAGGACGTTCCTTCCGTTTCTTCTCAAGGAGCCGAGTCGGTATCTCAGTCGAAGGGAAAAACCATAGCCGAGCCTACGGCTTTAGACATAGTACTGTCCAAGCCCAACTTCAATAAAGAATTCGAAGTCGAGAAGCCTTCCTTGGTTGCGGATAGAGGGTACGACGTAAGGCGATACCCCTCGTCCGTTACCGAGGACAAACGATCGGGTCATTGTGGATGGGATAACCGTCTGGTGCAGGTGTTTGCCCCCGACCCTGATGAATCAATTACCGACCACAGGGAAGGCTTCTTATATGTCTACACCTACCTCTTCACGCTCAAGCTCGAACCCTCAACCGATCCGGTTATATTGGAGATATGCCGAACTTATAACGTGACCCTCGCTCAAATCGGTCTGATAATCTGGAGGACGATAGCTTGCCTCCGGCTGTTGGCCAACAATGCCAAAAAGCCATTCACGATGACCCACTTGATCGCTTTGTATTCCCGAGGCGATTCGGGAGCGTAATAAAGCTCGCCAAGCGAGGCGGAATCCAATCTTCTAAAAAATGGACGAAGACAGAGACCGGGGCTGGTTAGAGCGCTTCGTCCGGGTGAGGACCTCGGACATTATCCCGGAGGAGTACATGCCCTTCCCGGAAAAATGAAATGATAACCGTAAGTTTCTCGGTTCCATTTTATTAATTTATTCTTGGATTTTCATTTAATCCTTTGTATTTCCACTTCCCTTTTCTTTTTCGCAGTAGGGGCATGGATACCTCACATTTGTTCCACACATGAATGAGTGGGTTGGAGCGCTCCTCGATTAACATACACACGAAGAGGCGACATGGGGAATCTGTCGCGTGGCGATGGGTTGCCCAAAATCATGGTAACACTACTTTTGAGTTTGAATATAACGTATCTTACGCCCTCTCTTCTTTCCATAATCTCTTCGATATTTAAGTTTACTGAAGGGCTCGGTGAATCCCGGATTGGGGGGCGACGGTGAGCAAGCCGTGTCGTACCGCCGTTCGATTCAGCCGGGTCATCCCGCATCATCACTGCTGCCAGCAAAAGACGAAGGAAGCCCTCGGACAAAGGGGAGAAACCGAGGAAAAGGGCCAGGAGCGTCGTCCGATCTCTAAGAGATGAAGAAGAGCCCGATTTGATCATTCGCCGGGTTGGCGTGGCCCCATCCTTTGAGTTAGTCCCGGAGGAGGAAGTTACCGTTCCACCTCCTTCAGCCGAGGAGAGACCTTCCGCTCCGGCTACAAGAAGATCCGGACCTGATTCGACTGTTGAAGTCGGGTCAAGAGCTGAGTCGACGCCCGGTACTGAGGCCCCAACGGATAATGGCTCATTGCCTACCGGGGACCCAACTATCAGATTCGAAACCTCTGCTCCTACCGAGCCTGCTGGTGCTTTTCTGGCCTCTCCTACTGCCCCGAGATCGGACAACCTCGACTACATGTTTTTGGATACACCTCCTGCAACCGGGGAAGCTGCGGTTTTCGGACATCTTCCAATTCCTCGAGCCACGAGGGCAACTAGTCGATCTACTGAAACTGGAGCACGGGAGAGCCTAGTGCGCACCTTCCCGGCTCCAAGCGTAGAACCTAGGAGGACCAGATCGGCTGTGGTTACCGTTCCCGAGAATTGCATCTTTCTGTCTCGTCTGGTGGGAATAGCGAGCTATTTAAGGCCCCCTGTTTCGGACTCGGACAAGAAGAAGATGGCCGGAGTCCCCTGGCAGTGCCTGATTAACGAAGGCATGCATGCGGGCAATCGGGTAAGCTTTATCAACTTGTTCCTTGCATAATTCGATGTGAGTTATAGTTTGTCGTTTAACTTCTGTTTCTTTCAGAGTGTGGTGCTTGTTAACAAAGCCTTCATCCATGCTCAGCAAGAGGTTGACGACCTTAGAGGCCAGCTGGACGCCCAAGGTCGGGAAACGGAGAAATTCCAGCACCTTTTGCAGGATATGGCCGAGAGACATCGATGGCTTGAATCCGAGAGTGCCAAGTATGAAGAGAGAATGAGGGTATTCGAGCAAAAAGCTGAGGACAGAGCCCGAATATGTGATGAGCTAAGAACCACACTCGAGGAGACGGTCGAGGCTAACGATCTTCTCAAAGCTGAGCTTGAGTCGGCCACTCAAAACCAGAGAATCCTCGATGAAAAGAGGAGTGAGTTAATGGCTAAGTTGGCCCGGCCTGAGGCCGATTTGGCAGAAGCCCTGAGAAGTGTGGAAGCTGCCGAGGCTTACTCCACGGTTGCAATAGAGCATGAACGATGGAAGTCTCGGAGGATCACCCTCGAGGAAGCCGAGCGTGGCTTTACTGAACTCCCGGCCCTTATTCTCGAGGCTAGAAGGATCGAAGAAGAAGCCAAAAGAGCCCTTGATTCCGACCCCGAAGAGTCTGAGCGGACAGTGTCCGAACATTCTGGTTCCAGCTATACCAGATAGGCCAAGGCTTGTATTACCCTTCGTTTTGCTTTTTGCCCTTTTATTTTTTGAACTTTGCCAAATTTCAAGTGTAAAAAATTTGCATATATGAAAAGCGCATCTTTCCTGTTGACTATTCTTTTGCTTGAATGTTTGTTACGATTCTTGTACGAAGCGTCGGTCCGTTCCGAGGATAGCGAGAGACATCGGAGTCACTTTTTTTTGGACCGTTCGTTATACATTGGTTTTTAATTCCATCCGGTATATTTTGTCGGGGAGTTGGATAGAGTGTTTTGCCCGCGGGACTTATTTATGCTTTGTGAATTCAGGCGTCTCCGAATCACGTTAGGCATTTTTAGGGCCGATATTCTTTGGCTATTCGCTTATCTTAGATTAGGTTCGGGCACCTGAATCTCTGCTTTACCAATTTCTGGTGTAGTAGTCCCCATTCGGGGGTGTTAAGATTTTGGCTCGGTTCACTGTGACCTTGTTGCTTTTGTCGTATTTCGATTGTAATGCCCGGAGTCGGGTATACGGATAAAATGGTGCCCGATTTTTGGGGCAATGTGCTTTACTAGGAAGACATATCCGAAATGTAATAATTTGATTTTTCAATAAACTCCAAGTATTTGTACATGATATGAGGGCTTTATCCGTTTCATACGTTTTTGCCGTAGCAAATTCTAAGTGGACACGATTCGTTACGATCGTTTGGTCCTTACATCAAAACCTAATACAGAAGGTCCGGCTTTGGTTCTGCCGTAGCAAATATTAAGTGGACACGATTCGTTTTTGATCATTTGGTCCTTACATCGGAATCTAATACCGGCGGTCAAATTTATGAGGTCCTAGCGGTGTTCGTTGTTGAACTCTTCCGTTTCCAAATAATCGGGGTAAACCGAGATGTGGGTACTGTAGCCCCCTAGTGCTTATTCGAACTACGAAGTCGGGTAAGCACTATCAAGCCCCCACTCGTAGGGTGTTGCCCCGAGTTTCCGGGTATTTGCCCTCGTTCCCTTCTAGTAACACGTTGTACTTGTTGCCTCATTAAAAATCTTGTCGGAAAACCCATTTGGGACAAAACCGTACTAAGGAAAAGAGTGCAACACGTGTTTTCAGACCTAGCAACTAACCATATCGGGCACTCGGCTTCCTGCAAAAAGAAAAGGTTAGTAAATAAACAAAAAAGAGTCCATACCTTAACAGTAGTATCTCTTCAAATGAGCCACATTTCAGTTATTGCGCAACCGTTGCCCGTCCATAGATTCCAGCTGATATGAGCCCTTGCCTGTTACCTTGGTTATCTTGTCGACCTTCCCGATTCGGGGCCCGATTTCCCCCTCGTTGGGATTCTTGGTGTTCAAGGTAACCTTTCGAAGTACCAAATCCCCAATTTGGAAATGTCGAAAATTAGCCCTCCGGTTATAGTACCTTTCCATCCTCTATTTCTGGGCTGCAATACGGACCAACGCGTTTTCCCGTAGTTCGTCGGTGAGATCGAGTTTTACGGCTATGGCCTCCTCGTTTGATCCCTCGGTGGTGTAACTGAATCGGAGACTTGGTTCTCCAACTTCTACGGGAATGAGGGCTTCGGCCCCGTAGACCAACGAGAAGGGTGTTTCTCCCGTACTCATTTTTGATGTGGTTCTGTAGGCCCACAGTACCTCCGGTAGTATTTCCCTCCAGTGATGTTTCGATGTTTCAAGTCTTTTCCTCAAATTCTGAATTATTATTTTGTTCGTAGATTCCGCTTGTCCGTTAGCACACGGGTGATACGGAGTTGATACAATTTTCTTGATCTTCAACCCTTCGAGAAAACCATTGACTTTACCACCAATGAACTGGGGACCGTTGTCACAAGTTATTTCAGCCGGAATGCCGAATCGGCAAATAATGTGGTCCCATATGAAGTCAATAACTTCTTTTTCTCTTATCTTTTCGAAGGCCTGCGCTTCAACCCATTTTGAGAAATAGTCAGTCATAAACAAAATAAAACGGGCCTTACTCCGGCGCCCGCGCGCGGACCAACAATGTCCATCCCCTACTTCATAAAGGGCCAGGGTGATATCACCGAGTGCAACAGCTCCCCGGGCTGATGAATCATCGGGGCATGTCTTCACTACAACAAATTGCTCTATTAGCGACGAATAATTTTGTCACTTAAAACTCAAATTTCGTCACAAAATACCTTTCGTGACGAAAAATAAATCGTCAACCATTCGTCCCTAAAACATATGTCACTAAATGTATACAACGACAAGTTAGTGTTTCGTCGCTAAATAGAGTTGTATTAACCACGAATATATTTTTCGTCCCCAATTGCATAGTATTTATGACGAACAACTTCGTCATGAAAATTATAAAATTTTGTAGGTAATAGAATGTTTTCGTCACTAAAGAGGTTATTAATGCCGACGAAATTGATACGTCACTAACTATTTAGTTTAATTAGTGACGACGTAATTTGTCTCGAAAGTTACATGTATTTCGTAGTTAAATAAATATTATTTCGTCACTAAAAACTACCTTTTACATACGAATTCTATTTTGTTGTCCCTAAATGTATAAATTAGTGACAACTTTGCTTTTTTACAATTTCGTAGTTGAAAACGATCATGTCGTCACTAAAATTGTTTCTTTTACCGACAAAACAAAATTGTCACTACAAAATGGCATTATAGCGACGATCACAATTGTCATAAAATACAAAGTTAATTTGTAGGTAATAAGTAGGCAATTTTGTGGATAGAGATTATTCTCGTCACTAAATGTCATACTTTAATGACGAAAATGTGTTCGTCTTTTTATTTTTTTGTCCCTAAATGTATATATTAGTGACAACTTTGCTTTTTACAATTTCGTAGTTGAAAACAATCATGTCGTCACTAAAATTATTTCTTTTACCCACAAAACAAAATTGTCACTACAAAATGACATAATTAGTGACGATCACAATTGTCATAAAATACAAAGTTAATTTGTAGGTAATAAGTAGGCAATTTTGGGGACAAACATTATTCTCGTCATTAAATATCATATTTTTATGACGAAAATGTGATCGTCTAAAAAAATACAATGTAGTCGTCGCTAAAGGTTAAGCATTTAAGGATAAAATGTTTTGTCACTAATTACAAGAATGGTGACGTTTTAATTGTAACGATACTGTTTAGAATTTGTATTTCGCTAGGTTTCCATTAATTTGAAAATTTATAAAAAAAAAATACAATTATTTAATAGTATATAAATACCTTAAACTTCATATATAGCCTGGAGTAGTTCATTCTATAATGAGCTTTATAGAAACTAAAAATAACAACATACTAAAAGAAGCAAGATAAATAATAAGAAAATTAAACACTGTCACATAGTAATTAAGAACAACCAAAATGACATTGAGATGCTATCTCATGACATACTCCTAAAAGAAAAACTAATACTCCTAAAAACTAATATTAAGTAATGTCATCCAACTTGAAAGTGTAACTGTAAAACATACTAAACATCAACAAAACAAAGAAAAAAATGGAGGTTGCTTCTCAAAATACCATTGTAGTAACACTTCTCTAGGAACTATTCTTGATTTCCACCTTCCACAACCTGTGTAAAAGAAGAAAGAGAAATCTAAGATTTGAATTCATACTTTGATATCATGAGATGAACAAACTAAAATACAAACTAAAACTCTTGTAAAAAGTATAAGCTAATTAGGGGTGGGCGTTCTTATTCGGTTCGATATTTTCAAAGTTCGGTTTCGGTAATTGGTAATTGAAAGTAGATACAAATGTAATATCTTTTACAAATTAAGAAGAGATAAAACGGAGCGAACAGAAAAGTACTAGTTCAGGCACAAACTAACATGAAAACAGAGTAAACAACAAAAGACAGTTCAAATCTATTGTAGGACTTCGATTCTATTTACAATGATTTATGGCCAGCCGCAGGCATAATTGGTTAAATAAGCAATAGAATTTTGAAACATAAAATTTTGAAAAAATATATGAAGTTATTAAATGTACCTTAATGGATAACTTGATAGGATTCAGTGATCACTGCATCAAGAAAATGAGACAAAGTTAGGTGCTAAAAGCTACAAAGTTGTTATAAAGCTCATTGTTAAAGCCTCTGAAAACTTTGGTTTCTTCAAAATCATCAACCATGGTGTCCCTCAACAAGTAATCAAAGCAATGGAAGATGAAAGCTACGGTTTTTTCTCTAAACTAGCTTCAGAAAAATAACGTGCTGGACTGGCACATCCCTATGGCTACGGCTGCAATAACATAGGGATCAATGGAGATTATGAAGAAGTTGAACATTTGCTTCTTCATATCAACCCTTTGTCTATCTCTCAAATATCCAATACTATTTCCAATGATCCAACCCTCTTTAGGTACCTTCTACCTTTTCATGTGTTATAGTAATTTTATGGTGAAAAGTTTGATATCGCGCAAGTTATGGACATATGCTTTTATACAACAACAACAACATACCCAATGTAATTCTATAAGTAGGATTTGGGGAGGGTAAGATGTAAGTAGACCGGGTAGAGAGTTTGTTTCCGATAGCCTTTCGGCTTAAAATAAAATCATACAGCAAAATAGCAAGATACTACACAAATGCAGAGATAGTAATACACAGGGATATGCTTTTATAATAATGGATTTAATTTATGTGGAAACTAAGCCTTAACTAGCACGAAGTTATGTGCCCTTCTTTTCTTCAAGTTTAACAAAATGTTCATGTAAACATCCTTGTTATAAGGTGGTCCAGGAAAGGATGGGAGACTTAGATGAGGACCTCTACTACTGTTTCTCTGTTTGTCTATGTATATTCTATATATCTTTTCTGTAAGGTTACGATCAATGTAAGATTACAGTTTGTGACACTTTAAGGACACTGGATATCGTCTGTTTCGCCTATTTATTGTATTGAACATATGAATCACAACACAGCTCATGCATTCACCAACGAAAGTACTAGGAATCTGACCTGTCTCCAGAAGTTAAAATTAAAAAAAAAAAAAAAAAAAAAAAAGGTTATCTGCAAATGGGGTTAGCAATTTAAGAAGGAAACTTGGAATAGCTAGTGATATTCTTTCTATAAAGACGATCTAGTAGTAGAGTTATAGGATTTAGTTTAGTGAAGTGAGACTAATAAATTTTGCTTAGTACACAAGTAAATTTCTTGGTTAAGAAGATGGACCTAGTATAGTTTGTGTAGGCATTGGGCTTGTCGCGCCAACTGTAGCATTGTTGAATCTGTCTCTGCCATGTTTGATCTAAAATAACTAAGACACCATCTACCCTTTATATATCAAAATTCAACATGCAAATCTTTTCTTTTGATTTCTTCTTCATGCCCATTGTTCTCTCTTTAAATGTCATTTGTACGATCTATTTCAAAAAAAAAAAAAAAACTATAATGAGATTTATTATTTAAAGTTATACTACTTCTAACCTTGATCGGGATGAGCTCATAAAACGTTGTAGTTGTTTTGAAATATCATCTTGGCGTGCCAATAGAGTATTCAGTTGTGAATTTAATGATTGTATCTGCGACTGCTGGTCTTGTATCTGAGTTTGCTGATTTTCTACCACAACTTCAGCTGCATTTAATCGTTTCTGTAAATCATCTTGGGCACTAGCAGCTTCCTCTTTCGCCTTTCTAAGAGAGTCTTCTAACTCTGCCGTTCTCCTTTGCGTTGCTCGAGCAGTATTAGGTTTCGGACCATAACCGAGACCTTTTAAATATCCCGACTTTTTACCAAGTACAACATCCATAATTTCATCAATAGTCATAGTAGAATCTCCCTCGCTATATAGAGCTTTCAAATCATTCATGTCGTTCTGCAGAATAATAATGTATTATTTAAAAGTTATGATAACAACAAATAAATCCTATTGAATATGCGACTAAAATATTTGCTTTCTCACATAGTTATCTTTAGCTTCTTGAGATGACCAGCCTTTTTCACTTGAGTAATGAGTATCTTTGTAGAACTCAATTCTGTCCGGTTCTACCCCTTCGTTCGTTTTACCCTAAAGAATAAATAAAAAATATGAATATTAGTATTGACAACAAATAGTACCGGTTGTGTGCAAGGTTTTCTCTAGTTCTCTTCATGGGTACTCTCTGGACACTGTGATTCAAACCAGCCAACTTGACCAAATAAGTTGCAGAAAGAAAAAGCTACTATTGTATCATTGTGTACTTAACCGAGAAGTAACAGCACATTTCATGCACTCTGCCCTATAGAAGGGGAGGCAAAGAGAGCTTTCTTCAACTTTTTATTTCATACATATATATATACTGAGAACCTTCTTCAACTCTTTTATGGAGCAACAAGAAATTTCTCAAGCTTGATCAGACAAATGAAGAAACAACAAAGTTGAAAAGAGAACTGTGTTATTATGCAGTCCAATCAGCTCCAGCGAAAAGTTTTATTTTGTTGATGAAAACAAGGAGAAATTTTCAACTGGAATAAGCAAATTAAAGAAGATCACCTCATGTTGATGGTAAAACTGAAAGATACAACTGATAGGCCTATCCACCAATATTACCAGGAATAACAACAGATGTCCTAAAAGAGTACATGTTTTTTTGCTTTTCCTACTTATTGTGTAGATATCCAAAGTTATGGCTTTCATTTGTTGAGCTTATGTCAACAGAAATATACTTCATATTGGTTGCATAGGCAGAAAGTAAGTAAGCACGCAGCAATGCAGAGTAGTGATTGGTAGATAAACTGTAACAATTTTCTAGGAGCGTGCATAGTCTTCTGTACATTGGGCACAATCATACAAAATGCTGGAGAAACAAAATCAGGCCTATCCAAACACAACAAATACATGTACTTGTTCACAAAAGGAAGGCGCAAACAATAATTTCAGCATTTAAATACCATCAGTAAAAAAATGAAAAATTGTATAACTTACAATTTCAGCACGAGCAGCTACAAATGCTTTTGACCCCATGAAATGATTATATTTAAGTTTTGATCGATTGACCTTGTTTACCTGACATCGTTTCTACAAAGACAATATAAATATAAGTAAATTAAGTAGCAATGAAACAAATGAAGTGTATATTTATTTGAATATGGATCGATCACCTTATGCTCTGGACTTGACCACATGTCACAAAGTGTATTCCAGTTTTCTGGGGTCAATTCCGGAACTTCAATTTTACGAGCATCTTCCACGGAGTTTGCACTTTCAAACTTCTTTTTTAATTTATAGCGCCACTGCCGACTTCTATTTTTGAGGATATCCTCACAACTATCTTTGACATAATGCTCGTCCAAATTAATTTCAAACTTCTCCTAAAAATAAGTTTTAAAGGAACACAGATAAAAATCAAAATCCCATTATATACTAAAAGATTAGACACTAACATATCACAACGTAACAAAATAAAAAAAATATAGAAATCTTACGTGGCATCTAATCAGCGCAGCATCTTTTTCCTCTACTGTGAGTTCCTTCCACTTGTTCGGAAGCGTAAGAAAATTCCGTGCAATGATGCCTAACTCATTTGACAGTTTTGCTGATTGAACTGCCTCAACTGGCCTCCCTTTACCAACTGGGATCTCAATCACCATCTTTTTTCCCAAAGACGACTTCAACTTCTCGAGACCTTTACCCCTAGTTTTTCCTCGACCTTTCTTAATTCTAGTTGTATCGTCTGATTAAGAAAAGCTCAGTTCAAAATAATATCTAAATTGCAAAATAGTGGTGTATACATTATAGTATTTTCTATATTACAATTCAGAACATTATGGTTAAAGTTTAACATGAATGACAGCCTTAATTGTTTAAATTTTCACTTCAAACCAGAAAAGTAACTAATAAATATGTACTGATTAATCTAAGGAATAATATTACCTGTAGTAGTAGCAGGAGTATGCTTATTTGACTCATCGTCAGATTGAGTAACTGAAATAGTTTCTCCAGTAAGTGTTTTTTGCTTATAGACACGTCCTCCTGGTGCCATGAGCACTTTGCTTTTATCCCTGCTAAATATCATAGTATGTGCATAAAAAGGATAGCTGCAGTTGGAATCTATAAAATCATATTTCAAATCCTTAGCAACACAATTTTAAGTGTTGGAGTGTAGTTCTCTTTGCGCCATAAGGCTTTTTTGAGTTCATTCTTTAAATTCTTTTCCTATTAACTCAATCTTCTCTGTTGCCCTAATGAGAATTTCAACTGAAACTGAACATACACAAGACTCTGAGTCAAGTCCTCCAATAGATTTATTTCTTCTAGATACATAATTCTAGAAAAAAGAGAAAACAAGCTAAATCCATGAATTAATTATTCGATACATGAGTATTACAAACAATCTGCTTAACATTGTTCAAATAAAAAGAAAGAGGAGTCATTCATACCTAGTGACCTGGTATCTTTCTCAAGCTTAGGAATCCTTCTTTTCTCTGCAATTAGCCTTTTCATTTGTCCCATATATATATATATATATATATATATATATATATATATATATATATATATATATATATATATATATATTCTTCTAAAATCCAATTTGGAGCCAAAAACCTAGAAACTAAGCGCCAAAATACGGTTCTTTTTGGCATTTTTTACGGATGATTCTGTTTTTGGTGGGAATTAGAAGAAGCAATTTGAAGAGTTGTGCAGGTTATCCCAAAAATTTAGGAAGTGGAGAAGTTGTAGAGAAGTGGTAGGAGTTGTATCACCGTACTTTCCTCTTGGATCAAGTTGAGATGTTTATATAAAAAGTTTAATTTAAATATAAATAAATAAATAAGTTGCTTTGAAGTGTTTTAAGAGGTGAAGGTAAGTTAAACGGATTGAGGCACAAGAGCTCATTCCCATAAGTTATTTCCTTTCAAAAATACCCCTGACCTATTGGATTTAGCTAAAAAAATACCTTCCTTCCACTTATTGGTTCAAAAATGCCCCTCCATCTACCTATTTGGACCAAAAATGTCTTCATCGTAATCTTTTGGCTTAAAAATGCCTCTAAAACTAAAAGTTGACTAGATAGGGCTTTATAAAAAGCCACGTGGCAGTGCATGACATGATTGGTCCAGATATTAATTCAATGTGAATTAAATTCATCAACTCATATTTATTGATGCGACCCAACTAGTTCTAACATTTGTTGTTCATCTATTAGTGCGACTTAGAGAAGAACTAGTCCTAACATTTGTTAGGAGGGCCTATATATCCATTTTGGAGGGGCAATTTGCAGGATTGCCCTTCGCTGGGGGTGGTCTTTAATTTTTGCCCTCCAAATTGGTGGTCTTTAACTAGTTCTAATTTTCTCATGTTCGTTTAGTAAAAAAATTAGAAAAATATTTTCACCCCCCCCCCCCACCAACTTAACAAAAAATTATGTAATAGTTCTTTTTTTAGTTTTATACACCCCCGTAATAGTTCTTTTTTTAGTTTTATACACCCCCTTCCCCCCGACCCAAACACCCCACAAAAAATGTCTTCTACTAACCAACTAGACATGAGAAAATAAGTAAGAAAATCACTTATTTTCCACTAACCAACCGAATATGAGAAAATAAGTAGAAAGTCACCTATTTTCCAAGAAAACATTCTCCTCCATCCATACCGAACACACTCTGAGGGAGTTTATGTCCTCGGATGTTTCTACATGGTATAAATACATGTAAAACACAATTTTGGGGAAATTTTTTATTTACGAAGATCAAGAACTTAAAAAAAAAAAAAAAAAAAAACTTCTAAAAGGGCCTATATATCAATTTTGTAACTAGTTCTAACATTTGTTGCTCATCTATTTTTTTTTTGAGACTGGTAACATGTATTTGTTGCTCATCTATTAGTACGACTTAGCGAAGAACTAGTCCTAACATTTGTTAGGATGGCCTATGTATCAATTTTGGAGGGGCAATTTGCAGGATTGCCCTTCGCTGGGGGTGGTCTTTAATTTTTGCCCTCCAAATTGTTTTCTCATGTTCGTTTAGTAAAAAAAAATAGAAAAATATTTAAAAAATATTCTCCCCCCCCCCCCCCACAACCCACCAACTTAACAAAAAAGTATGTAATAGTTCTTTTTTTAGTTTTATACACCCCCTTCCCCCCGACCCAAACACCCCACCAAAAATGTCTTCTACTAACCAATCAGACATGAGCAAATAAGTAAGAAAATCACTTATTTTCCACTAACCAACCGAACATGAGAAAATAAGCAGAAAGTCACTTATTTTCCAAGAAAACATTCTCCTCCATCCATACCGAGCACACTCTGAGGGAGTTTCTGTTCTCGGATGTTTCTACATGGTATAAATACATGTAAAACACAATTTTGGGGAAATTTTTTATTTACAAAGATCAAGAACTTTTAAAAACCAAAAAAAAAAGAACTTCTAAAAGGGCCTATATATCAATTTTGGAACTAGTTCTAACATTTGTTGTTCATCTATTAATACGACTTAGCGAAGAACTAGTCCTAACATTTGTTAGGATGGCCTCTATATCAATTTTGGAGGGCAATTTGCAGGATTGCCCTTCACTGGGGGTGGTCTTTAATTTTTGCCCTCCAAATTGGTGGTCTTTAACTAGTTCCAATTTTCTCATGTTCGTTTAGTAAAAAAATTAGAAAAATATTTTCACACCCCCCCCCCACACAACCCACCCACCCCACTAACTTAACAAAAAAGGTATGTAATAGTTCTTTTTTTAGTTTTATAAACCCCTGTAATAGTTCTTATTTTAGTTTTATACACCCCCTTCCCCCCGACCCAAACACCCCACCAAAAATGTCTTCTACTAACCAACTGCATACGAGAAAATAAGGCAGTTAAAACGACTTATTTTCCACTAACCAACCGAACATAAGAAAATAAATAGAAAGCCACTTATTTTCCAAGAAAACATACTCCTTCATCCATACCGAACATACCCTGAGGGAGTTTCTGTCCTCGGATGTTTCTACATGGTATAAATACAAGTAAAACACAATTCAGGGGAAATTTTTTATTTACGAAGATCAAGAACTTTTAAAAACCAAAAAAAAGAACTTCTAAAAGGGCCTATATATCAATTTTGGAACTAGTTCTAACATTTGATGTTCATCTATTAGTACGACTTAGCGAAGAACTAGTCCTAACATTTGTTAGGAGGGCCTATATCAATTTTGGAGGGGCAATTTACAGGATTGCCCTTCGCGGGGGTGGTCTTTAATATTTGCCCTCCAAATTGGCGGTCTTTAACTAGTTCCAATTTTCTCATGTTCGTTTAGTAAAAAAATTAGAAAAATATTTGAAAAATATTCTCCCCCCCCCCTCCCCACAACCCACCAACTTAACAAAAAAGTATGTAATAGTTCCTTTTTTAGTTTTATACACCCCCTTCCCCCCAACCCAAACACCCCACCAAAAATGTCTTCTACTAACCAATCAGACATGAGCAAATAAGTTAGAAAATCACTTATTTTTCACTAACCAACCGAACATGAGAAAATAATTAGAAAATCACTTATTTTCCAAGAAAACATTCTCCTTCATCCATACCGAACACACTCTGAGGGAGTTTATGTCCTCGGATGTTTCTACATGGTATAAATACATGTAAAACACAATTTTGGGGAAATTTTTTATTTACGAAGATCAAGAACTTTAAAAAAAAAAAAACTTCTAAAAGGGCCTATATATCAATTTTGGAACTAGTTCTAACATTTGTTAGGACGGCCTATATATCAATTTTGGAGGGGCAATTTGCAGGATTGCCCTTCGCTGGGGTGGTCTTTAATTTTTGCCCTCCAAATTGTTGTTCATCTATTAGTACGACTTAGCGAAGAACTAGTTCTAACATTTGTTAGGAGGGCCTATATCAATTTTGGAGGGGCAATTTGCAGGATTAAGACAGAGTTCTGAAGTAAAATTCTGCCTTGTGATTTTTTTTTTTTTTTACTGAGCTAGGGTTCGAACCCACAATTTCGGGGTATAGGTGATGGGAAAACTTGAAGACCACCAATTTGATGGGCAAAAATTAAAGACCACCCCAAATGAAGGGAAATCCACGCAAAAAAAATGATTTTGGCGTCATTTTTTCATCGATTATGACCAATTTGGGTCTATTATGAAGCAAAAACATATTGTTGAAATACCTATACTTCAAGTTTTTTTGCAAAGTGTTCACTTAGACCCTTACGTGAATAGAAATTTTCATTTCAGCCAAAATTACTCATTTAATTAAAAATACCCATGTCACAAAAGTTGACTCGCCACACCCATCAACATTATTATCCCGCGGTACAATTATTTCCACAGTTATATTAACTAAATAGGCTTCATTTACAACAGCTCATAAAACAATCTAAACACCCCCATTTATCAGATCTCTACATCTCAGCAATTCAAGTGTAGATTAAATTTTATAAATAACCCAAATCGCTACTTCTCGAATATGCTTAAATTATAAAATAGAAAAGGAGAACAAGGGGAAACTACCAGAAGATCAAAATTCCGAATTGCCAAACCATACAAAGGAGAATAAATTTTTCCTTTTCTTGCTTTCGACCAATCAAAATTGTTACAGAAAAAAAGGAATCTTGAAATTGTTACAGAAGAAGTCATATTCTTGTGCGGGCTCTTGGACTGCTTTGCAGGGAGAAGCGGAAGAAGACAAGTAGAAACCACAAGGTAAGGTCTTCTTGCGTGCAGTGGTTTTGGGACTTCTCAGGAAAATTCTGTTATTTTGTTTCAGGCTAGTTTTTCTCATACTTTCAATGTCCTCTCTCTCTGTATTGAAGAACCCTAATTATTTTGTTTGGTGGTTATATGTTTGTGCAGCTTATCATGGATAAAGGATGGATGTGTGAACCAAAGTTCTCTAAAAGATATGTTGAAGGTGTCAAATCTTTTATGAAATTTGTTCAGTCTCGCTTTGATCGAAACACTAAAGTTCGATGTCCATGCCAAGACTGTTTAAATATAAATTTCCAAACACAAGAAGTAGTGTATGACGACTTGTTGATGAAAGGAATTATGAAAGATTATGTGCAATGGATATACCATGGGGAACAACCACAAAAGAGAGATAACGGTGAAGTGATTTACGAGGAAGATGAAAATGAAGAGCATGACAATGATGATGGAATTCAAACTATGTTAGAAGAAGCCAGTGGAAGATCGTTTGCCAATTTTTCAGAGGAGAAAACAACTGGTGATAATGTATTTGGTAATATGAGTGAGAAGGAAGCTAAAAAGTTTGATACATTACTGGAAGAAGCTGAGCGTGAATTATACCCGGGATGTAAGAAATTTTCGAAGCTTTTGTTTCTTGTGAAGTTGCTACACTTGAAAGTGTACAATCAATGGAGTAATAAATCGTTTACCATGTTGTTGGAGTTACTAAAAGAGGCACTTCCTAATGGTGAGACACTTCCTAAGTCGTATTATGATGCTAAAAGCATGCTGCAAGGTTTGGGATTAGGATACATTTCGATCCATGCTTGCAAAAATGATTGTGTGTTGTACTGGGCTGAACATAAAGATAGACAAAAGTGTCCACATTGCGGCACTTCAAGGTGGAAAATTGATAATGGAAGGGATAAAAAGATTCCTCATAAAGTTTTGCGGTATTTTCCGTTAAAGCCGAGACTTCAAAGGTTATTTATGTCTAAAAAAACAAGCGAGGACATGAGGTGGCATAAAGAAAAACATCTTGATGAGGCGAATGTGTTAAGGCATCCCGCTGATTCTGAAGCATGGAAAGAGTTTGACATGAATCATCAGTGGTTTGCACAAGAACCTCGTAATATTAGACTCGGTCTAGCAACTGATGGTTTTAATCCATTCGGTAACATGAGCACATCGTATAGTATGTGGCCTGTCATTCTCGCTCCTTATAATCTTCCTCCTTGGAAATGTTTTAAGGACCCATTTATGATAATGTCATTACTTATTCCTGGTCCTCAAGCACCAGGAAAGGATATTGATGTGTATTTGCGTCCCTTGATTGATGAATTGAAAGAGTTATGGAATGATGGTGTAGAGACTTTTGATGCATCAACCGGAGAGTGCTTCAAGATGCATGCCGCTGTTTTATGGACCATAAATGACTTTCCTGCCTATGGTAAGTTCGTATTAAATTCCTTACTTTCTCAGCTTTCTAATTAATCTATACTATTTATGTATTGGACTATTAATATAATATTGTAAAAGGATTTCAAGGAGCCTGATCACTTTGGTAGAGAATGAGCAATATGCTAAGTCATTCGAAGAAGATTTGCAAGATTATAAACTGAATGCTAACGAGGGTCTTCTGTGACCTTTAACGTTGTTGAAGAAGAGTTATTTTTTCTATATACTTCCTTTCTTCAACTATTTTGTGGTAGATATTTCTGTGCTATTCACTTTTACTTATTAAATCATGAAGCTTTGTTTTGTGAGTGCAATTCCAACTGTTCATGATGATATATTTAGGATGTTAGGTTAACAATATTTATTTAAGCCATGTAGTATTAATAGGATTTAGAGAATTCAATTTTTCGTTCAAACTCACTAGTGCATCAAGAAGCGCCCTGTCTGTACTATTAATTTTCTGAACATTTGTACCTGAAAGTGCCAATTCTTCCTGCCCTGGTGATGCAGTACTGGTTGTGTAATAGGTTTAATTAGCCAGTGGTGTAACACCAGCCCCTTATGCCGCTGATTGCTACTAATTGGAGTAGCCAAATGAGTTGTATTTTTCCACCCCTTCTGGGCACAGAAATTGGTGCTTTATATGGTTGAGATTACTGCCCGGAATTGGTTGAGATTCATGCGCCATATGATGATCATTTTTCTCCCAATCTGTTTGGTTATTTTGTGCGTTATTATTATCAACTCTTCGCTCATCTTCCTCATTTACCAAATCTGCCCACCTAGATTGCGTTTGCTCAACTCCTAGCATCTTGCTTCATGCTTAAGATATTTGATTGCTCCTTAGGTATATTCTCATTATCAACATGTAATCCAGATATAGTAGGATTGTTTGCAGCTGAAGAGAACATGGACTGAGTGTCATTATTTTCTGAAAAGCAGTGTATATCAAGCCTAGTATCGTTAATTGTTTAACAAGAGCTTCAAGTATGATGCAATGTATACAATTACTTCTCTGTCTTTTTTACTGAAGTAGTAAATGCTTATGCCCTACGTGGACAAGGAACACAAACAACGCATGCAAAAATTGAATCCATCCATTGCTATGGAGAATTTGGTTCTGGTGCTATGTTATACTTTATTTATAAACTAATACGAACATATATTGTCCTTTTTATGAATTAGGTAATTTATCTGGATGGAGTACTAAGGGATACATGGCATGTCCTACTTGCAATAAGGATGCACCTTCACGAAAGATAAGAAGTAAAATTTGTTATATGGGTCACCGTCGGTATCTTGAACCTAGTCACTCTTGGAGAAGAAGCAGGAAATTTGATGGGAAGAAAGAAGAAAGATTGAAACCAAAAGAGCTCTCAGGAGATGATATCTTACAACAATTGGATTTACTCAGTACTTATAGACCAGGAAAACAGTCAAATAGTAAGAAAAATAAACGTCTTCCTGAAGAATTGAATTGGGTGAGGAGAAGTATTTTATTTGAGTTACCATACTGGAAGAGCTTGAAGTTACGGCATAATTTAGATGTCATGCACATAGAAAAGAACATTTGTGAGAGTATTTTGGGGACATTATTGGATATTGACGGGAAAACTAAGGACACAGATAAAGCAAGAAAAGATCTGAAGGATATGAACATAAGAAAAGAACTATGGTTGAAGCAAGATGGTTCTAATTATACAATGCCAGCTGCTTGTTATAATATGACAAAAAAAGAGAAAAAAGAGTTTTGGGCATTTTTAAAATCTGTTAAATTTCCTGATGGTTATGCTTCAAATATCTCAGGGTGTGTAAGTGTGGATGATGGTAAGATAAATAGACTCAAGAGTCACGACTATCATGTTTTGTTACAACGACTGCTGCCTATTGCTCTCCGTGGATTTGTAAATAAAAATGTCTCTTCAGCAGTAATTGAGTTAGGCCAGTTCTTCCAACGATTATGTTGTAAGACATTGAGAAGAGGTGACTTAGAACAACTTGAAAGGGATATAATTATTATATTATGTAAGCTTGAGATGATCTTTCCACCTGCTTTTTTTGATGTTATGGTACATTTGGCTGTGCATTTACCGCGAGAGGCTATGTATGGGGGTCCTGTACAATATCGTTGGATGTACAAAATTGAGAGGTTTTTGTGCAAGCTTAAGCGTTATGTGCGAAACAAGGCACGACCAGAAGGTTCTATTGCAGAAGGCTATATTATTGATGAATGTTTGACGTTTTGCTCTATGTATCTTACTGGACATATTTTCAAAGAGTGTTAGACCATTTAAAGAGGGAAACTATTATGAAATACCAAAGAAAGATTTTGATATGGCCCGGTGGTATGTGTTGAATAATTGCGAAGAAGCACAACCTTTTCTTCAGTAAGTTTTTCTATTTATCTATATTGGCATTTTATTATTTTATATTATTTCTAAATAATTTAGTTTCTTATATCCAGAGAGCATAAAGAAGAGTTGGTGAAGCAAGCTATTGTGAATATAGAAGAGAAACATAGGGAGCAATTTCCTTTATGGTTCAAAAGGAAAGTAAGTGATTTTTAAGATGATAATCGTGTTGTTGTATTTAAATTTTAATTTTTCTTCTACTTTACTAATTGAATGCAATAATTTTTCATCGCAGATTATGCAACTATATAATAAGGAAAAGTCATTGTCTATCAAGAAATTATTTCCTTTAGCAATGGAACCCGATTGGCGTGGATATACATATCCTGGTTGTATTGTTAATGGTGTTAGGTACCATATTCGGAGTCGCGATGAATTACGTAAAAGTCAAAATAGCGGAATAGTTGTCGAAGGCTATCATGAAAATGAGGTGATAGATTTTTATGGTACTATAACTGACATCATTGAATTAGATTATGTTGATAAGAATAGAGTGGTCTTATTTAAATGCAAGTGGTTTGATCTTCGCAAGAAAACAGGGATGCAAAAAGATAAAAATTTTACGAGTATTAATGTAAATAGATTTTGGTATGAACATGATTCTTATGTACTAGCTACTCAAGCAAAGCAGGTATTTTACATTAATGATCCGAAGTTGGGGACGGATTGGCGAATTGTGCAAAAATTTCAAGATAGACACATATATGATGTGCCAGAGATGCAAAATTCAGAAGTGGAAAGTAATGAATTGCATACTACTAATGATGAAGTGTATCAAGATGTGTCTGTTGAAAGTAATACGATTGATTATGATATTGAGGATTTGCCGAGTCAATTACATAGAGATGATGTTGATTTGACTACCTTGGATGCAAGTGTAATCGGCTTGGAGGTTCAAACGGGACATGACGTTGGTTACAATACCGAAGATTCTGACCAAGAGGATGACACTATGATAGAGTACATAAGTGATCCTGAGATAAATGAAGGTACTAAAAGTATTACCAAAGATGAAGCTGATGGCACAGATGATGACGACGTTGATTTTATGGTGTAACCTCATAACTGTAAGGGCCACCTTTCACTGACTTCGACGAGTGCGACTCCACTTCTCCTTCCAGGTATGTCGTCTTCTTCTTCTTCTTCTTCCCCATTTCTTCTCTGCGTTGCTCACTACTGGGAGGGGGTGGATTTTTTTTTTTTTTTTTCAGTTCTCACTCGCAGTCGCATGACTCTTTCCTTAGTTTCGCTGGACTATTTGCTGGAGTTTGTTTTTTTTTCTTTTTCTTTTTGGCTGGTCTGATTTCTTTGTCTTTCTTATTTTTTTTTTTTAATTTTCTGGGCTGTTCTCTAAATTATGAAGCTGCGGCCTTTTCTTTTCCTCCATAGTTATATATTCACATGCAACTTATACTCCTTAAAACAAACTCATTTGGGTATTACTAAGTTAAGATTCTTTATATTACTTTCCTTTCCATGGGAGTTCCTTTTTATTTAATTTCTACGTAACCAAATTTGATATAGATCAGTTTTTTTTTAATGGTTTTGTAGGTGTAATAAAAGAACAAGAGGTAAACGAAAGCAGTGAAGGCCTTCTTTAGAGTATTAGTTGATGGTTAAATTCTTGCTTCTTGGTGGGTGGTTTTAGTTCATTTATATACCAGTTTTGTAATTCCAATCCTATTAGATATTGTGAGGAGAATTACTTGGTACATTGATCGCCCTTATTCATAGTTTCATGTGAAAAAGGCTATTTCGGAATTGGGATGAAAAAGGATCTCTTTTGCACATGTGTGTTTGCTGGGCTTCGAATTGAAAGTACGGCTATTCTTGTCGTTATAAGTTTGTGTTCATCATGTTCTTTCTCTATTGCCGAAAGTCAGTGTTTTGATTTTTCCCTTTCCTACTTTCTGGTTTTGTTGTTCCTTGATTTTTATGTTTGCTGGTGATACTCAATAGCGTGCTTTTTTTGTTAGGACTTAGGAGTAGCACAATTGACTGAAACAGAGTTGTTTCTCAAAAATTCTTTGTGTGCGCTCGCTCTGCTGCTGCTCCTCTTTCTTCCTTTGTTTGGTTAGACGGAAATATGCATGTTTCTTTTTCCTCTCACTGATCTCTTTGTCCTAACCCTCAAAAACTCCTCCTTCCGTGGTAACATGAGTTGAAATTAGGGACTTTTTCATTCGTTGTAGACCAAGAAAAGAAATGTTGGATTTTTCATCAGATTTAGTTTGGATTGTGTGTTTCATCGTATAATGCTTCCTTTATTAACCAAGGTTTTAAGATTTGAAAAGCTCTCTGCCATGTCAAGTGAAGGAGGTTGGAGAATTTGTGATGTTCTTTCTTATGAAGCACTTTTAATTTCTCTGATTTGTTATTTGTCGAATCTTCTACATTATATCTTCTGTGTGAAATCTGAGGTATCATTCGGTAAATGTTTGACATAATCTGATGCTTTAGGATAAGGGCATAAATGGTCTCATCTATGTTGTCACTATTGTCTATACTATTAGTAAAATTAGTGCAAAAGCTAAGGTAACAAATAATATACAGTTAAAGGCTAAAGTTTACACCATTTCACTACAAATATTATTATGTCACTAATTTGATTACATACTATTAGTGACGAAACCTTTTCGTATCCAAACTTAATCGAATTTAAAGACAAATAATGATTTGTCACAAATTGTCAACAAGATTCGTGACAAAACTAATTGTCGCCAATGTCCTCAATTTTGTAGCTAAAATTACCCCATAATTGGAGCCAAAGTTTACACTATTTCACTACAAATATTATTATGTCGCTAATTTGATTACATACTATTAGTGACGAAACCTTTTCGTATCAAAACTTAAGCGAATTTAAAGACAAATAATGATTTGTCACAAATTGTCAACAAGATTCGCGACAAAACTAATCGTCGCCAGTGTCCTCAATTTTGTAGCTAAAACTACCCGATAATTGGCGCCAAAGTTTACACCATTGCACTACAAATATTATTATGTCGCTAATTTGATTGCATACTATTAGTGACGAAACCTTTTCGTATCCAAACTTAAGCGAATTTAAAGACAAATAATGATTTGTCAACAAGATTCGCGACAAAACTAATCGTCGCAGTGTCCTCAATTTTGTAGCTAAAACTACCGATATTTGGCGCCAAAGTTTACACCATTGCACTACAAATATTATTATGTCGCTAATTTGATTGCATACTATTAGTGACGAAACCTTTTCGTATCCAAACTTAAGCGAATTTAAAGACAAATAATGATTTGTCACAAATTGTCAAAAAGCTTCGCGACAAAACTAATCGTCGCCAATGCCCTCAATTTTGTAGCTAAAACTACTCGATAATTGGCGCCATTTCATTTTTTTGGCGGGAAAGCTTCGTAGACAAAACATTAGCTACAAAATTTTTTGTTCGTCACCAAAAGTATGTGACTCGTGCATTTGACAACGAAATGTAATTTTTGTCACGGAAAGTGCATAATTAGTGACGAATTTTCAACCGTAGCTAAAAATTTCGTGGCTAAATCACACATTTGTTGTAGTGCTTTGACATCTGTCGCATTTCCGGACAAAATTCTTCGAATCATCCTCCATCCAACTCCAATAATAACCGGCTCTGATGATTTTTCGGACTAAGGATTCAGCACCGGAGTGATTGCCGCAAGTCCCCTCGTGTACTTCTCTCATCACGTACTCCGTTTCTCCGGGGCCTAAACATTTGGCCAAAGGACCGAAGAAAGACCGTCGATATAACTGGCCATCTACCAGACAGAACCGTGCTGCTTTTGTCCTCAGCGACCGTGATTCTTTTGGGTCACTCGGGAGCTTTCCATCTTGCAAGTAGTCGATGTATTTGTTGCGCCAATCCCAAGTTAAACCCATCGTGTTTATTTCAGCATGCCCGTTCTCTATTGCCGAATTCATCAAGTGCACCACAATCCCGGGATTAATTTCTTCCCCTTCGACTGAAGATCCCAAATTGGCCAATGCATCGGCCTCACTGTTCGCTCCCCGTACGTGCTTTACGGTCCATTCTTTAAACCGGTGAAGTATCACCTGGATCTTTTCCAGATACCTTTGCATCCGTTCGTCCTTGACCTCGAAGACGCCATTCACCTCGTTAACGACTAAGAGAGAGTCGCATTTTGCTTCAATTACTTCGGCCCCCATACTCCGAGCTAATTCCAATCCTGCAATCATAGCCTCATACTTGGCTTCATTGTTAGTCAATTTAACAGTTCTAATGGATTGCCGAATCGCATCTCCGACAGGGGTTCTAAGGATTATTCCTAACTCGGAACCCTTAAGGTTCGAGGCCCCGTCCGTGTGCAGTGACCAAATACCCGACCCTTTCCCCGAGGTTAATAGGAGTTCTTTCTCAACCTCGGGGATCATGGCCGGGGTGAAGTCTGCCACAAAGTCGGCTAAGATTTGGGACTTGATGGCCGTCCGAGACTTTTATTCAATGTCATATTCGCTTATCTCTACAGCCCATTTAGTTAGTCTACCCGATAATTCCGGTTTATGCAAGACGTTCTTTAATGGATAAGTGGTCACCACACATATCGGGTGGCATTGAAAATAAGGTTTGAGCTTTCTAGAAGCGCTTACCAGTGCTAATGCCAATTTTTCAAGGTGGGGATAACGGGTCTCCGCATCCCCCAAAGTTCTACTCACATAATAAACGGGGAATTGCGTACCGACTTTCTCGACCAAAACTCCACTTACCGCTACTTCGGACACCGCAAGGTAGAGAAAAAGTCGTCGTCCGCTTTCGGTGTGTGCAACAAAGCGTGGGGCGGACAAGTACTCTTTTAATTCTTGTAAGGCTCTTTGGCACTCCGGTGTCCAAGTGAAGTCGTTCTTCTTCCTTAGTAAGGAGAAGAAACGATGACTCTTGTCCGAAGATCTTGATATGAACCGACTCAGCGCCGCTATCCTTCCGGTAAGTCTCTGCACTCCTTTGACGTTATTCACCACCTCAATATCCTCGATTGATTTGATCTTGTCCGGGTTAATCTCGACCCCGGTTTGACACCATGAAACCGAGGAACTTGCCCGACCGGACACCGAAAGCACATTTCTCCGGGTTGAGCTTCATGTTATATCTTCGAAGCACGTCGAAGGTTTCCTGCAAATGTTTTAAATGGTCCTCTGTTTCCAGGGACTTGACGACCATGTCATCAATATAAACTTTCATTGTTTTCCCTATTTGTTCTTCGAACATTCCGTTAACTAGGCGTTGGTAAGTTGCACCGGTATTTTTTAATCCGAAAGGCATGACATTGTAGCAATAAGTCCCATATCGGGTAATAAACGATGTTTTCTCTTGATCCTCCGGTGCATCGGATTTGGTTATACCCGGAGTAGGCATCGAGAAAACTTAACATCTCATGCCCTACGTCGCATCGATCATTCTATCGATGTGGGGCATCGGAAATGAATCCTTCGGCATGCTTTGTTTAAGTCCTTATAATCAACGCACATTCGAAATTTATTACCTTTTTTCGGCACCACCACTACGTTAGCCACCAATCCGGTATTTTACTTCCCGAATAAAGCCTATTTTAAAAGCTTCGTTACCTCATCCTTCACGAAGGCGTGCTTCGATTCGCCATAGGCCTCCATTTGCGGTTCACCGGGGAAATCTCCCGTCGAGGCCGAGTTTGTGAGTTGTTACTACTCGCGTACACCCGTCATATCTATACGCGACCATGCGAAACAATCGGCATTAGCTTGAAGGAATTTAATATATTTGTTCCCGAGCTCCGAGGTTAACCCCGTGTCCAAAAGTATACCTTTCGTCCGGTAGATGATCAAACAAGGTGACCTGCTCCAACTCCTCTACTGTAGATTTTGTCGCATCCGAGTCATCCGGCAAGACAAATGATCTGGGTATGTCGAAGTCGTCCTCTTTGTGCCCCGGGTCCAATTTCTTCTGCTCCGTTGTTAGACCCGTGCATGGTAGTTGCTATTTGGAATCCTTGCCCCCGGTTGATTCTTCCTTTTGATCCGATTTTTTGAGAAAGGGTGATGCTTCCTCAACCGCGAACATCTCTCAGCGGCGACAGTTGTTCTCCCGGATGGTTTTACTCCCTCCGTGTCGGGAATTTCAAAAGTTGATGTAACGTCGATGGCACGACTCTCGTGCTATGTATCCATGGTCTACCCAAAGAATGCATTGTATTTCATATCCCCTTCAATTACATAGAACACCGTTTGCCGGATAGTGCCGTCAATGTTGACCGACAAAGAAATCTCACCCTTCGTGGTTTCGCTCGCCATATTGAACCCCGAGCACCGGGCTACCGGTACGATCTGGTCGAGTAGCCTTAGCTATTCAACCACTCTCCACCGGATGATGTTGGCCGAGCTACCTGGGTCAATTAAAATACGTTTAATTTGGTGACTTAAAAACAAGAATAGAAATTACCAACGCATCATCATTGTGCGGTTGAATGATGCCTTCCGCATCCTCGTTCTTGGTCGAAGGTGATGGAACCCCGGATACGTAATCCCGCCGCGCTTTTCACGAACAATGGAAACCTTGGTCCGCTTCATCACCGCCCTCAGAGCATCCGTACCCCCGATTATCATGTTGATTATATCCGAGGTTCTCACCGGTTCAATCCGTTTGTTTGACTCCCTTTCCTTGTAGTGGCTTTTGGCCCGCTCGTCGAGAATTCACGAAGGTGACCATTTTTAAGTAAACGGGCCACCTCTTCTATTAATTGGCGACGATCTTCGATTCCGTGACCATGGGTTCCTTGGTATTCACATATCATGTTCGGTCCCCCGTGGCGGGATCCGACCTCAATGGTCTCGCCACCTTGCTTCGCGATGCGACTGGGCGGCCAAGACGAGATCCGAAGTATTGACACTAAAGTTATATTCCGATATCCTTGGCGGGTCTCTATTGGTAGCCAAGCTTCCGCATCACTCCTAAATGACAACCTACGTTCGATGGCCGCCGGGTTCTTCTATCTCCCTACCGAGAATTGACGGGGACCGGTCCTCGACTTTTCCTACCCGAAGCTTGGTTTCCGAATGAGAGTACGGCCGATATCTTTCCCTCGATGGCCGTGACTCCGGGTCGTAATTCTTCATCGATCTCTCAGAGCCTTTGTTCAGATTTACGGGACCCGGGGAAAGTTCGAGTTGGTCATCCTCTACCCGGATCTTTGATTCGTATGTGTTGTGCACGTCTGCCCAGGTCACAGCCTCGTATTCCAGTAAATTTTCCTTTAGTTTGAACGAGGCCGTCAAACTTCGAGGGTTAAGTCCTTTGGTAAAAGCTTGTGCGGCCCATTCCTCTGGAACCGGAGGGAGTTCCATCCGTTCCCTTTGGAAACGGTTGACAAATTCACGCAATAACTCGTCATCCCTTTGGGCTATCCGGAAAATATCCGCCTTACGGGCCTGTACCTTTTTTGCACCGGCATGAGCCTTTATGAACGCATCCGCGAGCATTTCGAAAGAAGTGATTGAATGCTCGGGCAGATGCTCATACCAAGTCAATGCTCCTTTTGACAACGTTTCCCTGAATTTTTTCAACAATACGGATTCAATTTTGTCTTCTTCGACATCGTTGCCTTTTATGGCACAGATGTATGAAGTCACGTGTTCCTGAGGATCCGTTGTACCATCATATTTCTGGATATCCGGCATTTTGAACCTCTTTGGGATCAACTTAGGAGCCGCACTCGGAGGAAAAGGCCTCTGAATGTACCTCTTCGAATCGGGTCCTTTTAGAATGGGCGGAGCCCCCGGGATCTGGTCCACCCGAGAGTTATAGGTCTCCACCCTCTTCTCGGTTGAGTCTACCCGCTTCGCCAATGTTTCGAGCATTCTCAATACTTCGGTGGACGAACCAGCCCCGGACCCATTGCTCTCGACTATCCGAGCTTCTTCCCTTCTGGGTTCAGTGACATCCTTAGTCTTCTCCGGAGCCGTTTCATCATTTTTGCTCTACAACTGGGCTATTGCGACTCCTTGTTCGGCAATTGCTGCTCTATGTTCCTACAACATTTCAAAAATAAGACGTAAGTTAATACCATCCGGGGTATTTGGCACTTTCGGCCTTGTGCCCGGACACACGATGGATCGAATTGAGAGTACTTAAGGGATCGATAGCCGGCTGGGCGGCGTACTCCTAGTTCACGGTGTTTTGTCGGTTGAGGCCCTCCCTCGAATCGATGGTATTTGGGTCGACGGGTTCCGCTGGTAATCCCCGTAACCCACTGTTCTCATTTTCGGCCACAATCTCGTTGTTGATGTGACCAGATTGTCCACTGTTTGCCATTTGGTCCGTTTTCACAGAGACGAACAAACGAACTGAAAAATCTTTTAGGTGAGCAAGTAGAAACCGAGATCAAAGACCACTATTATCCTAGCCCCACGGTGGGCGCCAAACTGATTACCTCGAAATTAGGTAATAAGTTGAATTTTTAAATGAGGTATAAGATATGTGGATACTTTGATCTGTTTTGGTTAATGAAGAATGTATATGTGGATTCACTTATAAATGACTTAAATATATGTAAATCAGTATGCTAATGATTTGGAAGAAGGTGTTAGTATTATGGATTTGAGCTAAGATATCTATATATATTTCAGTGCAATACCGAATAATGTTAATTAGTGGACTTAATGCTATGAACCGGACCAAAATCAGAGAGAGTGAGAGAGAGAGAGAGAGAGAGAGAGAGAAAGCTTTAATATAAATTCTAATACAATGTTTGGATCTGAAAAGCCAACCCCTAAAAGTAGGGAAGTGCCCCCTATTTATAATTTTTCCCTATGGGCCTTTCATACATCATCCAACCCTTTTAGAATAAAGGAACCCCTAATATGGATAAGGTTGGGTCGTACGGTCTGACACCCGTACGACTGGCAGTAACAGGTGACAGAACGATCTTCACACGTGGCGATTGAATAACTGATTAACCGAACCAATGGCCACGATCATAACGGACATGAGGAAACCGGACTAACGGCCACGATCAACTCAGCCATGTACAAACCGGACCAACGGCCATGATCAACTCGGCCATGTAGGAACTGGTCTAACTGATACGTAGTTTGCCCCGGATAAATCGGACCTTACGGTTTAACTCCGACTTCTTCTGATCAAGCGCTACCGATGCAATTCCCTTGGTCTGAACGCTCGTGCTTGTTTTCTTCCTTTTCTTGGCCCCCGGTCTCACCGGCTAAACATTAATCCGGTTTTACCATATACAGGTGTTATACCCCAGTTGATCGCCCCTCATTAGTGATTTTCTCCCCGAAAAACCTGAGTCACTTTCGCTTACCAGCTCCTGGGGAATTTGGCCACCATTGAAAATTGAAGTTACCATTGAAATTTGAAGGCCATTCTAGTGTGGATACATTGGAGTGATCCCAACCTGAATTACATTGGTCAACCACAATCCAACCAAATAAGGAAAAATTATCAAGTAGATTATTCTTGTCACCTTTTTATTCTTTTGATGAATGATCATGATTAGAGGCGGATTTAGGATTTGGATGTTGGGGTGCCACTATTTTATATATATGAAATGCCTACCACTCCCCACAAAGCTTGAATAGGAAGGACGGGTCGAGTCAATTCGATTAGGTCTATTAGGTCTTTTGGTCGTAAATAGACAAATAAATTTGGTTTAATTTAATTTTTTTCTCACACTTGATTTAAATATTTAGATTCTAGTCTAGACAAAAGTTGCAAAAAAAAGAAGAAAAAAATCAATGACACTTGAAAAAGCATATCCAATTAGTCAATTTGCAAAAAACGTAAGCGTAACTTCTACATATTCTTTGTTTACTAGATTAGTTTACCTTCAATATTCTTGAGTAAGTTTTTCCGTCTTAATTATAAAGTTTTATGACAACTATTTGAAACAAAAGCTTCAAAATTTAATCTATGAGAATCCGCCCAAAAATATCTAGTAAACAAACCATTTTGTTATTTCAAAAGTCAATAAAATAATGCTTAAATTATATTCAATGTAAATCAATATCCGGTCATCAAAAAACAAAAACTATATGTTAAATAAAATAAAGTCAAATTACTTATCAGCAAGTTGTTTCTTATGAAGAAGCTTTAATTAATTGTAGAAACAAAATGATGGTTTGTGTAAATAAATTGCAAAAGAAAGACGATGAAGAGATTTGGGAAAATAACTGTTTTCGTCCTGTGTTATTGCCTTATTATGATTTTGATCCCTATGATATTTGACTCCTCATATTTAACCTTTAATTAATCAAAGTGATTAATTTTAGTCCTTCTACTAACGGTGGTTACCAATACAAACAGATCCGTCACTACTGTCAAGGGCAATTTCGGCATTACAACAAGGAACACTTTTATACAAACAAAAAAACCTAAACATACGAATACGTTTACATATCGTTACAGGGTGAAAATCATTTACACCCGCAACTATGCTTTAAAAATCAAACTCTCCCCTCAACTTTGAACAATAGACATCCCCCCATCCCCGCCCCCCCCCCCTACTCTTTTATCCTAATTGACTTTTTTAAATGTCTATTTTACGCTTACATTATCAACTTTTGTCTTTTTTTTTTTTTACTTCTTTAAAATCATGATATTTCTCATTTTTTTAGTTTATGTAACAAATTTCTTACAAAAAATAAATATTATATTCTAGATGAAGAAAAAAGTGAGAAATATTAATTGAGTATATAAGTTAATGATGTTCTATAATAAAATAAATTAGCAGAATAAACAAAAAATTAATTTTATTAAAAATAATCAAAACTTTAATATTTATTTTATATAGATGAAAAATAACAGGTCATAATAACTTTATAAATATATTTCTATGTAGGTAATGCAAAAACAATTAAAAAATATAGGCAAATTTTTAAAAATGATTTATTTTATACTGTAAATGAATTTTATTATAATTTAAAAAATATTCCATTAATGACAAACAAAACTTGTTTATTTATATAAACAATAAAGAATAAGAGAGAAGTGAAACTTAAATATACACACATGCATGTACATATATATATATATATACACACTTCATATAATATTGATATAAAAATCATAAAAAATAGGATTCGATTTTGTTACAAATTCATAAAAATATTATTCTACTTATAATGTTAATAAACTTAAATAAGAATCTATAAATACCTAGATTAATATATATATATATATATATATATATATATATATATATATATATATATATATATATATATATATATATATATATAATATGTATTATGGGAATTTAAAAAGCAAGGGTGAAATAGTCATTGCAAAGGATAAAGGGGGGATAATGTCTATTGTTCAAAGTTTTGGGGGGGGGGGGGGGTTTGATTTTTAAAGCAAAGTTGGGGGTGAAAATCATAGCATCCTTCCCTCATACAGAAGCATATCTCAACCCTTCTCTCTTCTTCCATTTTGATAAGTTATGATATCTTATGTTTTGATGATTTGACAAACCCTAAGGAACCAGATATCTCATGTGCTGCTATGTTGAAATACTCCTTGAAGAAACAGATGCAATCAGTCTCATTACACAAGCTGCAGGATATGTTCATATATGAAGGACCAGATATGTTTTCAGAGGGACCAAATGAGATGAGTTTCCAAGTAAGATATATTCATATATGAAGGACCAGATACAGATTCAGAGGGACCAGATGAGATCAGGTCCCCATCTATTGCTTGGTTAATCGTATAATCAGAAAGAGACCGAATATCATTGCGGCGGTGTAAGAGAGCGACAGAGTTGTTGCGGCCGTTCAAGAACGTACGATGGGACTAGGTTCCTCCAGATGAGAGACCAGGTTCCTAGAGCGTTGAAAAGTAAACTCCACAGCTGTAAAGTTGCCGACAACCGTAGCAGCGATCAAGAAGACAATGCAACGATGCAGAAGAAGAATACAACGAAGAGAGGACCAAGTATGGTCGTCACCTTCTCACCCCGTTCCCTCTACATATAAAACACCATGCTCAAATGAAGAAGTATTCTTGCACAAATCAAATTTCTCCATCCTAAGTGCAAGTCTCCACTCTCAAGGTGTTCCCCAAGAATAAAGTCTCAACAAGCTGAAGGACGCATCCAGAACTGAAGATGCTTTTGGTCCTTAGGTTGTTAAGTCTTTATTCTTTTTTACTAAATTGTAAACCTACTCTTCACTAAACGGAAGCTAGTTGTAGGTGTTCTAAATTCTCAAAGTTGCTTCCACAAGCTCTTGAGTGGTACACTAGGCTAGAGTTAGTCTAGGTGTATTAGTATGTGAGTGGCTAGAGTTAGTCACGGTGTTGAATTCTCAAAGGGTGCCTTTGAGTGTTACACTAGGCTAGAGTTAGTCTAGGTGTATTAGTTTGCTTGGCTAGGGGTAGTCAAGTGTGAAGGTTACGATTGGGCTATTGTAAGGGTGAGGGGTTATGGGAGTTAATTCCTAGCTTACAATCGGTTGTAATATGAAGTTGCTCGATTAGTGGAGTTGAAATCCTACTGGGGTAGGTCGTGATTTTTAATCCCTTGAGCAAGGAATTTTTCACGTAAAAAATCTTGTGTTATTCTCTTACGACACTATCTGAGAGAACTGGTAGCAACCAGGTCTCTCTATATACTTTGTTTGCTAGACGCGTAGCCTCTAACACATTTAGATGTGAATTAACTGTCTAATCCATGAATGATTGAGTAACTTTGTGTGTTTGTTGGTTAATGAACAATTATTCTCTGTAGTTGCCTCCCTGCTTGTGTGAGAACACAATTTAGCAACTCCTCCTAGGGTATATAAAGCAACTCACTGCAGCTGCAAGAGAAACAAAATATTATCTTCGATAATGAAACTCCGTTACAAGAGCGGGCTGCAATTCACGCCGATATGTAACTACTCAGTCAATTTATATAGTCTAAATCTTTAATATTGACTGATGAAGAAAAGACCAAAACCTTTGAAGAAAAGACCAGAAGCTAGAGCAAAATAAGGATAAAGCTGCTGAATGTATTGCCACTAAATCTGACCAATTCCACTACTAGGTTGAGGATATCTATCCTAGACTATTCTCTGTTTATCTTAAGGAGAAGACATGGTCTTGTAGGAGATGGAACTTAACAGGAATACCTTGTAATCATGCTATAGCAGCTATATGGGTTAAGAAGGATGAGCCCGAAATGTATGTTCATGAATGCTACACTGTTGAAAAGTACATGAAGAGTTATAGTCCATCCATCTTGCCAATTGTCAGCTCTGAGCAATGGCCTCAGATAGTGATTGAACCACCACTGCCACCCATATACAAAACACAACCAGGTAGACTAAAAAAATTAAGGAAGAAAGGGGTTGCTGAGACAACTCAAAAAGAATCGGATTCTGGAAAGCTTACCTTGTTAAAAGCATCAAGAAAAGGCAGAAAAAAAAAGTGCGGATCATGTGGAAGATTAGGGAATAATAGTAGAATATGCCCTATTCTTATGGGAAACAGCCACTCTGAAGTTCAACAACAACAATTCCATCAGCGATTCGAAAGGGAAGGCCCTTCTCCACCTAGTAATGCAACAGAAGTAACAGAAGTAAGTAGTCAAATAAGTTGGTTTTCTTCATCAAGGGTAACAATACTAAAAATGTTATTTCGTTGTAGGTTTCAAGCACCATTATTGAGAGTGCAACATCAATGTAGTCCAGTTCCTCATTTGTAACTGAACAAATTGTAATTACCTTTCTTGTTGTCTACTGATGTTATCTGTATCGAATTGTACTAGTTGGCTTATTCTCTTCGGTATATTGCAGGTTAATCAATTTAACTAGACCAGGGTACCTCAATAACAATTGAAGAGTTCTACATTCATTTTAGAAGAAATAGGTGAGCATTCCAGAGAAGATACAAGGCCACTCTTCATCGAGAGAATCGGAAAACAATAAATACCACAGTCAAGATTACAAGAAGCGCTTTCTCAAAGTAGCAAGAGAGTTGGAAGTGTCCCACAGGCCAAGAAGAAGAATTATCCTTAAATAAAGTTAAAGACAAAGACAATCAATGGCAATACGTACATGATTTTAGATCTAGTTCTTTCCTGATGACTTTGAAGTTAATCATGTTCTAGTGACATGTAAATGATTGTGTTTTCTCTTTTAAAACAATATGCAGCTTAAATAGTTATCTTTACCCCTGATCTTAACTTAATCGCCTTCATTCTACACTTTGACTACAGTAGATCATAAGAACTATTGTTATCTACAGCAAAAATGTAGCCAATTTTTAAAAGTACGTTTTGATTGATGTTGATTTTCTCTGTTAAAATTCTTCCAAGATTGCAACTTTTCAAGTTTGGATTCATCACTTTCATCCAATTCAGCTGAATTTGCAAGTACATGAGATCTCATGTGGCCCCCCAATGACTTCCCACAAGGGTACTTTTTGTTACACAAATTGCAAACAAACTTCAAATCTTGATCTTCTTCCATTTCAGTTAAATTTTTGGGAGTATATGACAACAAATCAAACTTGAAAAGAGAAATCAAGAAGTATAAAAGCAAAGAAACAAGTGAACAATTTTGCAAGCTCAAATCATACAACAATGCCACATTTTCAAGAACACCCAAACATAGCAAAGAAACAAGTGAACAATTTTGCAAGCTCAAATCATACAACAATGCCACATTTTCAAGAACACCCAAACATTCTCTTAGCCAAGAAGCAAAACTCCATATCAAAAGAAAGAAAGAAAACTAAACTTGGCCTATGGGGTTGAGACACGGATCACAAAGTGTTGCACAAGCAATAGGAATTATAAAAAAATAATAAACTAAGTCAGTTGTGGCACTCTTTTGGAAGTAAAAATCAGACTCACAACAAAAAGAATGACTCTTTGAATTCCATATATGTGTAATCTCCGTAAGATATATACCCTTTTGATTTCAGTATTTTAAGAATCCCAAATGAAAAAAAAGTCATTATTCTAATTTTTCAGTAAATTGTTCTCTTCTTGTGACGAATATATAGAAGCAATGGTAGATTAGTGTTGTAGAGAAAAATACAAACTAACATATTTATAATCTTGATCTTCAGAGTCTGGCAAGTCTAAGCATAATAAAAAAAGGGCAACTGCTATAGCTTTCCTGCTTTCCTCCAATATTGATTCCCAAGTTATAGTCTTTTTCATTCTTTCTTTTTGTCCCTACGATTGCTACAACACACATAATCATAGCCTTCTAAAAATCGAAAGAGAAAAGATATTATCCAAGAATAAGATGTCATAATTATCATTTAAAATTATTCAGGTGAGAAAATATTTACTCGACTGCTAGTGATTTAATAAATTAGCAGGCCCCTCAAGACACAATCACAATTTCTAAAGTGTAAGTTCAATGCTAAATATCTTAAATATTGGACCTATCAAGCTTAATTGCTACATCCGCCTCCATTTACAATATAGTCCATATCACATATATCAACTTGTTTTCACCATATTTACAACACTACTGTGGCATTAGTTGAAGCAGACATGTCCTAAAGAAGAAAAATAATTGATTTTTACCAGAATTTGTCATTTACTGTAGTGATAATAGAGAAAGAACCCCGGGCTTGATTTTGCGCTCCTTCTTCTCAAGTTTCAAACTTGTCTACAACATATTAACTCAGAAATTGTTGTTTAGACTCCCACTGATCGGCTCCCTGAAAAGCTCCTTCTCTCTATTATTAAAACCACCAGTACTCACCCTCCCAAATGGGCAGTAGATTTCAAAGTCGTACAGCAAGTATCCATATTGATTTATACACTTCTATAGATAATCAAGAAATCAGCAAGCCCACAGGATTATGAATTATCAATGATCCAAATCAAGTAGGTGTATTCTAATCCCAATAAAGTGAGAAACTATAGCAAATCTCTAAGCAGCCAAGAAAATTTTAAAATACATAAAGAAAATATCACTAATTAAAAATAAATGGTCAGTGACCCATATTCAATAGCATGTTTGAAAATTTAACACAGAATTCCCACCCTGAAATTTCAGAGCTCAACTTTTTTCGCTTCCTGAAATTGATAGCTTATTGGTTTCCAAATCCGGTAAGATCTCGTAAGAGCATAGAAGGGAGAATCAGTGCAATTTTTTAAAGGGATACATACAAAGTTAGGTGAAACACTCCCAACAAACACATTCTCCATAGCCAAACCCATCACTTACTAAACTTGAGCTACCATGCACGTATTGTTTGTAAGAAAAATCTTCAGATATGTAATTTATATAACACGATAATCATAGAGCTTAATCGAAAAAGAAGATAAAAAATAGAATCCAAGAACCAAAACAGCTTGACCAGAGCATGTAAAAAAGATCGAAGAGGGATGGAAGAACCGTATACCTCTAGTCGAACTGAATAATGGAGAAGAGAACTTGAACTTTGACATGATTTGAGCAAAAATTACTACGATAATGAGCTCCGCCTTGAATTTCCTCTTGAAATTTGGTTGAATTTTGCCATTTGAAGAGACCAAAAGCTTAACAAAGAAGGAAGAGAGAAAGAGAACTCCATTGCTAAGATAGGAAAGTGAAATGTTTCATTGTAAAATGTGTCACGTGAATGAGGTCCTAATACTTCTAGATATATGAGAAAAGATTTTATTAGTATTTGTATATAATATTATGTAAAATACCATTAGTGTCCTTGATAGTAGTGACAGGTCTGTTTGCATTGGTAACCACCGTTAGTACAAGGACTAAAATTAATCACTTTAATTAATTAAAGGTTAAATGTGGGGAGTCAAATATCACAAGGATCAAAATCATAATAAGGTAATAACACAGGGACCAAAACAGTTATTTTCTCAAGAGATTTTTTAGCAACAACGGAAAATAAAAAGAAGAAAAAAGAAGATAAGCGTGGTGAGGCCCTAGGTAAAAAACAATTTTCAGAATATGCCTGGACCAGGAATCGAACTCGCACACATCGGGAATCAAAAAACTTCAGCGGCCTACACGAACCAGTGGCACCAGAGCTGCGTTGTGCAGTATGGGTGCCATTTAATGTATTTAAAGGTTTCCACAGAGATATTTACATATACACTTGAAATTTTTTCCGAAGCTTGCGGGTGGCGTGGCCTTCCTACCTCACAAGGTAGATCCGCCCTTGATCATGATAGGAATTTAAGAGAAATTTTGCTTATTTATTCTTCTGCCGCCATGAATATATTGTTCTCCTTTAATTCCAACAACAGGTTCAAGTCTAAAACCTAAAGGAATTAATTTTTGCAACTCAAGGCAAAAAAGTTATTTCAGGCTTATTTTAACTAAGCTAGCGTTTGGCCATAGATTCCCAAAAAAAATTTGAAAAACTTGATTTGGGTGAGTTTTTTCAAGTTTGTTTTTTCAAGTTTTAAAAATGTGTTTGGCCATAGTTTTTTCAAAACAAGTTTCACTTTTTGTTTTGGAAAATATGAAACATTACTTATATCCATAAGTTCTAAAAATTATCAAGAATACCTAATCATACAAAACATACATACTTGCTAATCCCAAATTATGCAGAACAAAATATTTAAATAATAACTGTTAATAACACACTTACTAGCTACTACAATTCAAATTAAAATACAAAGATCCATTTTTATCTTCGCAACGGATTTCTACAGTTGGTAGAGCAATTTCCCTACGGTTTCTTCTTCTATTGTTTCGGCACAACTTAGCTCATTCACTTTATAAAAGAGGCTGCTTTGATTATGAAAACATGGTAGATATGACTTTAATGGAGGAACAAGGTAGATAGAATTAATTGGGTCATAAATAAATTGGACTGTTTTATAAAATACAAAATTTTGGGGTAGTTTTTAAAAGTTTTGAAAAGGACAAAACATAGATTTTGGACCAAAAATAGGTTTGAGCTAGAATTTGGGATTTGAAGATTTGTTTTCAAAACCTGTCAAAATTTTATGAAAACAAATCTTCCAAATATGCTGCTAAAATCTATTGCCAAACGAGAGCTAAATATTGGCTATTTCTTATACCAGTTTACAAAAGTGGGCTATATTTGAAGAACGAAATGTACCAATACCTATTTTTTGGGACCGCCATTTATTTTATACTCGAATTAATTTTCTTGCTGACCCTTTTTGTGGCCAGCTTCATACGTATGTGACTGAAGTTAAAAATTCGCGTATGACTTGGGATATTTTTGTTTGAAGGGAGGCTTTGTGAAGGTCAGACATCAAACATTTCAGCATGAAGTTTGGTACGACTTCCCAAGATTAACTGCAGATATTTTTGACTGAAGTAGTAGACTAGACAAGGCAAAACTTCAAACATTTTTTACTAAAATTATGACCTTGGCAAAATTCATATATATTGGTGAACACAAAAGATGAGCAGATATTTGTAACACCCTGTAAATTCGGATTAGATGTGAATGTGTTGAAAGAATTTTAATTTGGCATTTAGACATATGAAGTCCTATTGAGATGAATTTGGATGAAAATAGTTGTTTTAAGATCAATACGAATAGTGGGGTGCGTAAGATTTGATAGAATCGACTAAGTTTTCGGTAGGCCTGACTTTCAGCCAATTTACGTGAAAATCCTTTGAGAATTTGAGAAAATTTAATGCATGAGAGTTGTAGCCTTTGAAATACCTTTCCAACCACATATTGTGGAGCTCAAACTGAGCGTTGTGCTAGGATTTATGCCTATTTTACTGAATGATGTCGAAACAGTTGAAAATCGTAAAATTTTGACTAAGTGTGAAATGGGCAGGGGAGCTCGCGGCGAGATAGGAGCTCGCCATAGCCCTCGTTCAGCGGGGTAGGGGGGTATAAAAGTGAAAAAAATTAAGAAAATCGATGAAGTCCTTTTAGACGGGTGAGCCCGCTGAGCGCGGCCCATAGCGAGGTCACCCCTCACTGGAGCTCGCTCGGCGAGCCAGGGGGTCCAAATGCACAGTGTTATAAATTCAGCACTTAACTCTAAATTTCATTCATTTGACATCCCAACTTCTTAAAAACCCTTGAAGGATGACTTTTTAAAGAGCAAACAACCCTAAGGCTTCCCCAAAACATCTAAGGTAAGTTCTTGATCAATTCCAATGATTATTACCTCAATCTGATGAAGATTAACATTAGAAACATCACCTATTCCATAGAGTGTGAGAATTCGATTCAAGAACGGTTGAAGAGGAAAATTGTTGGGAATTATTCCTGAGGTAAGTTTCTAAAATTCAAGTATAGTTATGGGGGTTGTTGTCACACCTCACCCTAGGTAAGGCGTGATTGGCACCCGGCACCTTACGGAAACCGAGCGAACCAACTTACAACTCACATCCTCTATGTCTCGAATGGCAACAATAAGATCAAGAGGCTAACTATGAACATAATATCATGCATAAGTATATGTATAATAGACCCATGATGCCGACATTACTACTGTCACACTATGACTAAGCTGTACACAAGAACTGTCTGCAAAACCTCGATGAACATGGCTGAGGTATGCAAGCCGGGACAGGGCCCCCGACGTACCCTTAACACAATTCATATATATATATATATATATATATATATATATATATATATATATATATATATATATATATATAGACTCGACTCAATGCTCCGGGGAAGAAGTGGAGCCACAACTCAAGACCAGTACCTGAAGGCAGCCTACGATGAAAGATCCTCGTCTCGTCTATCTACACCTGCGGGCATGAACACAACGTCCATAAGAAGGGACGTCAGTATGAGCAATGTACTGAGTATGTAAGGCATGAATAGTGGTATGATATCAGAATGAAGATAACATAAGATAAAGTAAGTAATTATACCTTGTATTCTTCTCAAGATCTCTGTCATGTAAACTACTCGTCTACAGGAAAAAAACATTTCATACACATCCATACACAACATACATACATATGCATTCACATACACTTACTATACATACATCTGTCATATACGTACCCGGCTCTTTCGGGACTCGGTATCATCCGTACTCGGCCCTTTCGGGACTCGGTGTCATCCCTACACGGCCCTTTTGGGACTCGTTGTTATCCGTACATAGCCCTTTCAGGACTCGTTGTTATCCGTACACGGCCCTTTCGGGACTTATTGTTATACCTAACTGATCAGTGGGAGTGCAATGCATACATACATACATATACATAAAAATACATAAATGAAATCAACTATGTTAAGATGAAGTCAATGATGTCATGGGAGTCTCGAGAATCATGAACTTAGATAGCATTAGAAATAGAATCATCATCGCTATATCTCACCTCGAAAGAACAAGTATTATGAGGTGAGATCAATCACAAAGAATAGTCTCAAGATCATGAATAAGCTCAATAATATCGTAAGGATCATGAGATCCATAGACTTCTAGCATTTGTGGAAGCAAGGATATTATGGATATGGCACAAAGGTTTATAACAAAAGAATCATGCCTTTAGAAAGAAAGGGTTTAGCCTTAACATACCTTTCGATCGCCTTAGTCGTTCAACATTTATTCTTCCAAGCTCACAACTTTACACATAAACCATCCATGTTATCATTAGGCTCAATATCATACACTTGTCTCAAGCATTCAAATGAAATCTTTTTAGAATCTGCCGAAATTCGGGCAACATCTCCCCTATATTCTTTACCTCCTCCAAATACCAAAACAACTCCCAAACAATACCAACAACATCAACAACAATATCAATACCAATGTATTCCATAAAACATCCCATACAATGTTTCTCCAATTTTCAAACCAACCATAACAACATCCATAATAATCAAAGAATTATATTCAATTTAGTCTCAAATTAATCCAAAATTCTCTTTCAAACTCACCTCATGGCCATCAACTTCAATTCAACTCTTTATGATTTTTCTCCTATGATTCTTTCCTTTCTAAGAATTTCTAAACCTTTACATCATCTCAATCATGTAAATAATAGGAAAAACATACCTTATAGTAGAAGAACTTCACTTCATTCACCCCTTTCCAAGATCAAGTTCATCACCACCTTGAAGAGAAACAAGAACAATTATTTTCCATAAATTTTCTTTGAGATTTTGATGTTGATATTCTCTCTTGATGATATAGAAAGGTTGTGGAAGATTATGGAGGGTTATGGAGTATTATGGAGGATTAAAGAAAATTATAGAAAGTTATGGAAGATTGTGGAGAATTATAGAACTCTTTAGAAGTGGGGAGGATGAGAAAATGGTGAAAATTAATGGGTTAGAGGGGTATTTATAGGTGTGTGTGGGTCGGATTACTGTAGCACCCGGGTACTGAGCAGCGTTTTTCTGCTTCGTCCGCCTAACTTGTAACGTCCATAACTCCCTGCTCCGATGTCTCATTGATAAACGGTTTGTTGCGTTGGAAACTAGACTCGAAGAACTTCATTTTAGGATTTTGAAACACCTTAAAACTCCTTATATACCTAGAGATATACCCCTCTAAAATTGACCTAAAATTCTGCCAATTTTTTTTTTTAAATTTTCGAGAAACTTATTTTCTTCGCTTTACTTGATCCCGGAATCTTCCGAAACTCTCCGTACATGATATTTATCATTGATTATACTTGATAATAGTCATTTCCTTTGGTTCCAAGGTTGTCCTTCCCGATTATGACTGACGATATCGTAATGCATCATTTACTTCACTGTTACGTTCTTTCCATGGCTTGTGCCTTCCAAAACTTCATGGAATGTCTCTGATACTCCATTAATACGATGAAGTACGTGGCATACTCATGCTCTAAAAGTGCGAGGTGTAACAGTTGTTTGGGGTTTATAGATCATTTATATATCGTCAGAATCCATGGCTGAATTACATGAAAGCAAGAACACGAAATTTGGCCTAGAAACCTTAGTTTTCAAAAAGGGTAGGGATTCTATGGAAAGGTGTAAAGTTTTAATCTTTCTCATCTAAAATCATTGTAGTGTGATTGTTGAACCTTGGGAATTACGTTTGAGCAGGATTTGAGGTATGTCTACGTTTTGAAATCTTCTTGAAGCATGACAACTTTATTGAAACATATTAACGTATGTTCTTTTTTTTTATGTGTGTGGTTGAATATATGTGTCTTGAAATCCTTCTTTGAAATATGAACATGACTGAAATATTCTTGTTTGGTGGATTCTTGTTTCGAATCTATTTTCAGAATGTGAGATGATTTTTAATAAGGTCATGTGCGTGTAGGGTCAAGCCCGCATCAAACCTTAAACGAATTAAACTATCATAATGAACATGTTTTTCCCATTTTGGGATGATTGAATTTGTTTTCTAAAAGACTGAAGTTTTAAATGTGTTGTGCCTTGAATGGATGTTCTTGAACTTGAAATTGAATAGGTGATTTGAACATGATTTCTAAATGGAATGTGACATGAAATACCTCTATTGTGAGAAGATGGTCTGAGAAATAAATTCAGCTATGAGCCATGATTGATGATTCGGTTATATGCCATGATTGTAATTGTTTGTGTTTGGGCCTTTATGGGCAAGCTGTGCTAGTCCATAGGACGATAATCCGTTATGGATCCTAACGTATCGATACGAGTATTGCTATGTCAGTCCAGAGGACGAGTCACCTCCGAGGCATCTTTGCCCGATGCAACTATTGTTGCGCTATTCCAGATGACGATTAGCCTCCGTGGTTTCTTAGCCCGGAGTATCGAGTGGTTGATATTTTGTTGCCTGTGAGTGGCTTGTGGTGATATTGAGTTCGTAAGTGAAATACTTGACACGGTAACGGTAATGAGTTAACTTCATGTGTTCTTCGTTGTTGGATTCCTTGATGACTTCTTTAAGGTTATTGGCTTACTCTATCTATGGATTTGAATTGTCTTTCATTGATACGGTTTTACAAATTTTATTTATCTTATTTTATTTTGTTAACTATTGCCCCTTAGACACTCACTGAATACCTAGACTCAGGCATACCATTGTTGTTTTTTATGGTGTGTCAGGTGACACAGAAGAGCAGGTTCGTGATACGCCAATGACTTATGAGAACTTTTTGCTTTCAAGATCATTTGGTGAGCCCTCATGATTGTTCGTGGGGCACCATTCTATCTTTAATTTACATATTTTAGTTTTTGGGCTTTGTCCCGATGAGTTAGACATTTATTCATTATCTTAGAAGCCCCATAGACAGTTGTCAGATTCTGGGTAGTGTGTTGGAGTCTCATATGACTCGTTGAGGCATTTGGCCACGTTGACTAAGAATTCGATCAGACTTCCGTTGTGTTATAATTTATAAGTGTGATAATGATTTCATTTAGATATAATGACTCGTTGGTTTTAAATAATGGAAGATTATTAAATAGGAACTCATTGTTATTAATTCATAATGTTCTTTCAATGTTGTTCATTGCAATGGATGCCTGTTACGTCCAGGGTCGGGTTTGGGGCGTGACAAGCTTGGTATAAGAGCCTAGGTTTTGTTTTGTCCTAGGATTTGTCTGCGTCTGTGGAGCTGTGTCTAGTGGAGTCTTCCTTGTGCAGGCCGATCCCCTGCATGATTGAAAGACTACCCGGACATTTATCGGTGTTTCTCATTCTTCTTTATTCTAGATTGCGCTATAAAGCTTGAACTTCCCTTAGGATCGTTCTGACGTGTTCGTTAATTTGGGCCTCGCAGAAAAGGCTTTAACTCGTGCGAGAGCTGCTTACCAAGGGAGGAATGGTGCTACTAATTCGTCATCAGGCGGACGAGCCGCTAGAATCATTAACTGTACCCTTTGTTGAGACTAATGTTGGAGTTGGAAACGACAATGGAGACCAAGCACTAATGCTAGCACCACCTGCTCCAGTTGCTCCTACTTACCACCCTTGTTGTAGCCCAACATCAGTGTGGGGGTGCGGATCCGGCACTTGGTGTGGAGGAAGACTTAAGCATTTTTTTAGGCTGAATCCGCCCAAGTTCTTTAGTTCGCGAGAAGAGGATGATCCCCAGTACTTTATGGATGAGACTTTCAAAGCTCTAAGGGAAATGGGTGCTCACAGTTCTCTAGCTATGGAATTCGCTGCATACCAATTGAAAGATGTTGCTCATGCTTGGTTCGAATTGTGGGAGACTGAGCGGGGTAATGATGCTTCAACTCCTACTTGGGCTGAGTTCGAGAAGGCGTTTATGGAGAGGTTTCTATCTGATGAGGAGCGGTTTGCTATGACTACTAAATTTGAGAAGATCGAGCACGGCACTATGTTTGTTCGTGAGTATAGCTTAAAGTTTACCCTTCTGGCGAGGTATGCAACGTATATGATTCCGACTGAAAAGCACAAGTTTACCTGATTTGTGCATGGTTTAGTACCACGTATCAAGTCTGCGTGTGCTGTTGTGGCTATATCTCTTACTTGTACATTTTCATCTTTGGTTGGGTTCACTAAGCAATAAGAGAATTATAATGGTAAAGAGAGGCTAGAAAGGGAATAAAATAAGAAGACCCGATCTGCGGGTGGGTTCAGTAGTTCACAAAATGGAGGGCAAAGGAAAGGGTATTCTGCATCTGCACAGATTGACGCTTATTCTAATGCTAGTGCTCAGTTTGGTAGATAAGGTTAGAGGAACAACAATCAGAACAAGTATTCTCAAGGTGCTAATAAACACTCATCTAGATGGGAGGATTGTATTTGTCATCATTATGGTATAAGGGGTCATATCAAGAAAGATTGTAGGAAGTGGCTTCGTGAAATGGCTAACTCTTCTGGTTAGAGAAACAATTCGTCCGCACCTGTTGCTACTAGGAATCGACCTGCTGGTAATACTAATAATGCTCCTAATGCTCATGGTAATGGGGCTGGTAAAATGGTTGCTAACACCGCTAATGGGGGTCAAGCCTGACTTTATCGTTTGACTTGTAGGGAGGCAGCTGAAGCCTCAGATGCTGCGGTCACAGATATTCTCACTATTTGCTCTTTTGATGCATATTCGTTGATTGATCCGGGTTCAAATCTCTTATGTGACACCGTATTTTGCTCTTGATTTTGGGGTAGAGACCGAACTATTGTTAGAACCCTTCTCTGTGGATACCCCTGCTGGTGTTCCCGTTGTTCCTTCTAGAGTTTATAGAAACTGTGTAGTTGTAATTAAAGGTCGTGAGACTATAGCAGACTTGTTTGAACTAGAGATGGTAGATTTTGATGTGATTATGGGGATGGATTGGCTATCTGAGTGTTATGAAAATGTGGATTGCCGGCATAAATTAGTTCATTTTGAATTCCCTAATAAACTAGTTATTGTGTGGAAAGGTGAAATTGCTACGCCTCGAGGTAGGTTTATTTCTTATGTTAAGGCTCATAAAATGATCTCGAAAGGGTGTTTTTATCATCTAGCTGCTGTCAACGACACACAAGCAGTAGTACCCGAATTTGAGTTTGTTCCTATAGTTAATGAATTTCCCGAAGACCTTCCGGGCATTCCGCCTAATAGAGTTATTGATTTCATAATTGATGTTATTCTCGATACCCAACCTATCTCTATTCCACCATATCGTATGGCTCCGGCAGAGCTATGGGAGTTGAAGACCAATTATAGGACTTATTGGATAAAGGTTTTATTCGACGAAGTACCTGACCTTAGGGTGCTCCGGTCCGTTCATCAGAAAGAATGATGGTTCACTTAGAATGTTTGTTGATTATCGTCAACTTAATAAGGTGACCATTAAGAACAAGTATCCTTTACCTAGGACAGATGATCTGTTCGACCAACTTTAGGGTGCTAAGTTCTTTTCCAAAATTGACTTGAGGTCTGGGTATCATCAGCTGAAAATAAAGGAGCAGTATATTCTGAAAATAGCTTTTCTTACTCGTTATAGGCACTTCGAATTTCTGGTGATGTCCTTCGGTCTGACTAATGCAGCAACTGCATTTATGGACCGAATGAACCATGTGTTCAACCCTTTTCTTGATCATTTCACCATTGTCTTTATTGATGATATTATGGTGTGCTCGAAGAGTCGTAAGGAGCATGCAGGTCACTTGAGAATAACATTGAAAGCGCTTGAGGAGAACAAGCTTTATGCAAAATTTCTAAGTGTGAATTCTGGCTTAACTCTGTGGCATTCTTGGGCCATGTAGTGTCTAGCGAAGGTATCAAAGTTGACCCTCAGAAAATTTCGGCAGTCAAGGACTGGCCGAGGCCCACAAGTGCAACGGATATTCGTAGCTTCTTGGGTTTGGCAAGTTACTATTGGAATATTGTGGAAGGTTTCTCATCTATAGCTGCACCGCTGACGAAATTTATTCAAAGGACTGCTAAGTTCCAATGATCTGAAGCCTATGAAAAGAGCTTTCAAGAGCTTAAGGTGAGATTGACTTCGACTCCTATTTTGACTCTGCCTTCAAGGACTGGTGGTTGTGTAGTTTATTGTGATGCTTCCAGAATTGGGTTGGGTTGTGTGTTGATGCAGAATGGTAAGGTGATCGCCTATGCTTCGTAACAATTGAAGAAGCATGAGAAGAATTATCCGACTCATGATTTGGAACTGGTTCTTTGTGGTTTTCGCTCTAAAGATTTGGGGTCACTACTTGTATGGTGAGTATTGTGATGTCTTCACTGATCACAAGAGCTTGCAATATATCTTCAAGCAGCGAGAATTGAATCTCAGACAAAGGAGATAATTAGTGATGTGTTATGCAATATTACGTTTTGATGATTTGATAAACCTTACTAAAGGAAGCAAAAAACAACTATGCGTCTTGCGGTCTGAGCTTCAGGGGGAACAAGTGAGAAGGCGGTCTGAGCTTCATGGGGAACAAGTGAGAAATCTGGTCGTTAGAGGGAATACAAAGTATGTTTCTTTGTCATCATCAAAAAGGAGGAAATTGATGAGTTATGATACCTTATGTTTGATGATTTGACAAACCATGAACCGGATATCTCGTCGTAATGCTATGTTGACATGCTCCTTGAAGAAGCAGATGCAATCAGTCTCACTACAAAAGCTACAGGATATGATCATATATGAAGGACCAGATACAGATTCAGAGGGACCAGATGAGATCAGGTCCTCAGCTATTGCTTGGTCAATTTGTACAGAATCAGTAAAGGCGGACATTGCGGCGGTATAGAAGAAAGAAAGAACGGGGGGGGAGTTGTTGCGGCTTGTTCGAATGAGATGAGGGACCGAGTTCCTCTAGATGAGGGACCAGGTCCCTGGAGCGTTGAAAAGTCGGCTCTACGGTACCGTAAAGTGCCGACAACCGTAACGATACGAGCGTGCGGCGGCAGAGGACCAGTATAGGCTGTCACCTTCTCACTCCCTTCCCTCTACATATACAACACCATGTTCAAATGAAGAAGTATTCTTGCACAAATCAAATTGCTCCATCCTAAGTGCAAGTCTCCACCTATCAAGGTGTTCCCCAAGAACAAAGCCTCAACAAGCTAAAGGACCAGATCCAGAATTGAAGATGCTCTAGGTCCTTAGGTTGTTGAGTCTTCATTCTTTTGCGCTAAATTGTAAACCTATTCTTCTCTAAACGGAAGCTAGTTGTAGGTGTTCTAAATTCTCAAGGTTGCTTCCACAAGCTCTTGAGTGGTACACTAGGCTAGAGTTAGTCTAGGTGTATTAGTATGTGGGTGGCTAGAGTTAGTCACGGTGTTGAATTCTCAAAGGGTGCCTTTGAGTGGTACACTTGGCTAGAGTTAGTCTAGGTGTATTAGTTTGCTTGGCTAGGGGTAGTCAAGTGTGAAGGTTATGATTAGGCTATTTATAAGGATGAGGGGTTATGGGAGTTAATTCCTAGCTTACAATCGATTGTAATATGAAGTTGCTCGGTTAGTGGAGTTGAAATCCTACTGGGGTAGGTCGTGAATTTTAATCCCTTGAGCAAGGAGTTTTTCATGAAATAAATCTTGTGTTATTCTCTTACTACACTGTCTCAGGGAACTGGTAGATAACCAGGTCCCTCATATACGGTTTGGTGGATGCATAGCCTTTAACAGTTAGAATTACTGAAAGATTACGACTTGAACATCTTGTATCATCCTGGTAAGGCGAATGTTGTTGCTGATGCTTTGAGCCGAAAATCTATGGGCACGTTAGCTTATTTGCGTGCTCAGGATATGCCGATGGGTAGGGAAATAAGAAGACTTGCCAGTCTTGGAGTCCAACTCGACGAAACTGAAAAAGAGGAGTTAGTGGGAGTTATGCGAGTGCGATGTGATATTGTGGAGGGAGTTAAGTCCAAGCAATATAAAGATGGACTTCTGGTGAAGCTGCTAGATGGAGTGGAAAAGGGTGAGTACACTTCATTCATCGTGGGTGCCGATGATGATGTCTTAAGGTTGCAAGGACGTTTATGTGTCCCTGATGTTGAACACATATCTATTTTCGGAATGTGAGATGATTTTTAATGAGGTCATGCGCGTGTAGGGTCAAGCCAGCATCGAACCTTAAATGAATTAAACTATCATAATGAACATGTTTTTCCCATTATGGGATGATTGAATTTGTTTTCTAAAAGACTAAAGTTTTAAATGTGTTGTGCCATGAATGGATGTTCTTGAACTTGAAATTGAATAGGTGATTTGAACATGATTTCTAAAAATGGAATGTGACATGAAATACCTCTGTTGTGAGAAGATGGTCTGAGAAGTGAATTCGGCTATGAGCCATAATTGATGATTCAGTTATATGCCATGATTGTAATTGTTTGTGTTTGGGCCTTTATGGGCAAGTTGTGCTAGTCCAGAGGACGATTATCCGTTATGGATCCTAACGTATCGATACGAGTATTGCTGTGTCAGTCCAGAGGATGATTGACCTCCGAGGCATGCTGCCCGATGCAACTATTGTTGCGCTAGTCTAGATGACGATTAGCCTCCGTGGTTTCTTAGCCCGGAATATCGAGTGGTTGATATTTTGTTGCCTGTGAGTGGCTTGTGGTGATATTGAGTTCGTAAGTGAAATACTTGACACGGTAACGATAATGAGTTAACTTCATGTGTTCTTCGTTGTTGGATTCCTTGATGACTTCTTTAAGGTTATTGGCTTACTCTATCTCTAGATTTGAACTGTCTTTCATTGATACCGTTTTACAAATTTTATTTATCTTATTTTATTTTGTTAACTATTGCCCCTTAGACACTCACTGAGTACCCAATACTCAGGCATACCATTGTTATTTTTTATGGTGTGTCAAGTGACACAGAAGAGCAGGTTCGTGATACGCCAACGACTTAGGAGAACTTGCTGCTTTTAAGATCATTCGGTGAGCCCACATGATTGTTCGTGGGGAACCATTCTATCTTTACTTTACGTATTTTAGTTTCCGGGCTACGTCTTTATGAGTTAGACATTTATTCATTATCATAGAAGCTCCATAAACAGTTGTCAAATTGTGGGTAATGTGTTGGAGTCTCATATGACTCATTGAGGCATTTGGCCACGTTTTATGACTAAGTATTCGATTAGACTTCCGCTATTTTATATTTTATAAGTGTGATAATGATTTCATTTAGATATTTATGACTTGTTGGTTTAAATAATGGAAGATTATTAAATAGGAACCCGTTGTTATTAATTAATAAGGTGCTTCCTGTGCTGTTCATAGCATCGGATGCCTATTACGTCCAGGATCGGGTGTGGGGCGTGACAATATTGGTAATATAGGGGTTGCCTCTGTTTCTAGTAGCATTTTCTCTAGGCTGGTCATGGTAATATTTATGATATATTACTTTACTTTACTACTATATATAAGGGAGAATACCCATTTTTTGTAGTCCTCACATGAGTTTTTTTGTTTCTTTTTGCCCCTTATTAAATATAATGACTTACAAAGTTATCGCACATTTTGGTAAATGTTAAGAACTTTAAGGAGTTTGTCCATACCACTAGAAGTGATGATGACATGCAAAAGGTGATAATGGGACCCACAAAGCACACTAATCATACATATTAGAGTCTTTCTTTTATGTGAAATATTATTAAACTTATTTCAAATTATATTAAAAAAGGAACTATAAAAGATTATTTTCATATATATTCTGAAAATTTTTGAAAAAAACTATTGTTAATGAAAATACAATTTGATCTCCAAACAGTAATAATAGTAAACAATTGCAAAAGTATATTTCTTACTTTTTTTATTATTAAAATATTTTGCAAAATACGGGATAATCAATAGTTTACATAATTTAGGACAAAATAGTTAAGTTTAACAGGAAAAGGTTATTACAATATCGATTTCATAAAAAGGTTCATTAAATTAAGCGGAATAAATGTTATTTTTTAACATGCATCTTTTGGAAGAAAAAAGGATAGCTTAATGTAAGAACAATTTAGTTTTATTGACTTTTCAGTTTTTTTTTTTTTTTTTTGTGAGGTTTAATTTGAAAGAACATCAATAAAAGTATCTTGCAATACCAAGGCTTTTAAGTATCTATATTTGTTTATAAGTAAACTTTATTGATTTCATCATACAACAATAATGTAGCATTACATATTTTTGACATTAGTTGAATACTGTGCTTTTGCAAAAAAATAAGTTAAGCAATATGAGTACAATTTAAAGAAACAAATGAAATTAATTTTACATATGATAAAGCTCAACCTGGAGAGAGTACAATTTCAAAAAAATCAGTAAAATAAAAATTATAAGAGCTTTCATGCATGCATTTATGTAATTTTTGTTTTTAAAAAGTCTAATATATAAATTAAGAAAAATATTCTCTTTAACTTTTAGATACATTTTTGTACCTTAAGATTTTAGAAGTCTTTAGAAAGGGTTCAACTGATGTTACAAAAAAAAAAGTAAGAGCAAGAAAAATATAAAAAAATTATAAATTTAATTTTAACGTTGGTAGCCCGGGCCAAATGGCACTAGTCAACGGATAATAAATGAAAGAAAAGTGATACTCCCTCCGTTCGCTTTTACTTGTTCACTTTTGACTTTGCACGCTCCTTAATGATTAATAAATGAAGTATATATTTTACCATAATATCCATATTAATTAGTGTATAGTCTCAGTAAACTTAGAAATGAGTAATTAATATTAAGGATAAAACAAGAGAAAAAGTTTGTCTTTTCCCTTGATATGCTAAAGTAGACAAGTAAAAGTGAAAATTTATTTTTCGTATAGTGGATAAATAAAACTGAACGGAGGGAGTAAATGCGAAGAATAGAGCAGCGTGACCAACATACTGGATATAACGCTAGACAGTTAATATGACGAGTAGGGGTGTACAAAGTAAACCGACAAACCGCATCAAACCGATAAACCAAGTCAAACGGAGAAAAAAACCCGACTAGTGGTTTGGTGTGACTTGGTTTGGTGTTGAAAAAAAAACCCCAACTACAAATGGTTTGGTTTGGTTTTAAATAAAAAAGTCAAACCGAATCAAACCAACCCGACATTACATGTATTCAATTTAAAAATATTTTATGCATAAAAATATTTATTTGTAATGTAATTTATAAATATTTATTTGTAATTTTATGCATAAATGTAATTTATGCATAAAAATATTTCTTAATTTTTTTTATCTATTATCATATTATTCAAGCTTGAACTTAGAATTTTGAATGTCAATAAATTTTATATCGTATGGATGTTAGTAACTCAAATAAAGTCCAAACCTAAACCAACTCAACACTAATGCTAACAAAAGAAATTCAATTTACCACTAGGTATGACAATAATGTTGGATATCTATTCTTTAGTTTTGCATAATTGATTTAGAAAATGAAAATACATAACTTAAGTTTTTTTTTTTTTTGTCATGTAATTAATACTTATTTAGCCATACTTATTTTAGCATGACTTAGTATTTTTAGATTATGGTCATTTTCTTTATGGCTTGTTAATTAGCAATATTTATTTTAACCGATTTTATTAGCTTTTGTTGAATATTTTAATGCAATGTCATCACTCTTCTCACATTTTGTGTTATTTTCTTAAGAAACACCTTAATTATATAGTTGTATAGATCTTCTTCAGTGACTAAAAGAAATATTTGAAGTAAAAGTTATATGTTTTGTATCAAGACTATTCCGAAAAACAAACCCGAAAAACCCGAGAAAACCGAATAACCCGAGGTTGAAAAACCCGAATTTTATTGGTTTGGTTTGGTGTTTAAAAAATCCGAACCAACCCGGTCCATGTACACCCCTAATGATGAGGAAGGAAAATGATTGAATGATGAGAATATCATAAAAATGAGGTTTTGGTATACATTTAGGGTTACAATTGCTAAGGTCACAGACATTTATATTACCGGAAAAATATCTTGCGCCTTGTGCTAAGGTAACTTCAGCTAAATTTTTTTGAAATTGTGGCTTTGGCAAGGCCTAACTTCAAACATTTTTTTACTGAAGTTATGATCTTGGCAAGACCCAACTTCAGACATTTTCGCATGAGGTTAGGGCATTTATTTGGCTAAACTTCAGCAATTATCGCATGAAGTTCAGGTGAACAACTTTTTTGTTTTTCGAATTTCAACAATCAAACACACGATTCAACATTGGAAGCGGAGCCACGTTTCGAGGATCTAACCTCCTTCTGATGAAAAAATACACTATTTATTCATGGTTAAAATTATTTTTTACGTATATATAGTAGATGTTGAACCCCTTTTGGCTTCTTCGTAAGGTTACTTTTTTATATTTTGAACCCCCTTAGTAAAAATCCTGGCTCTGTCACTGTTTAACACCCAAATCTACCGCAAATAAAATCAAGTTCGAAACATAACTTCCATAAATCATAAAGAACAAACCCAATCATCAAATTACCAAAACAACGACAAATCTAGCAAACTCATTTTGGAGTAATGGTGGCTTGTCATGTTTTCAAGCTTTTCCAACAAAAATCATTTGTTTTCAAGCTTTCCTACCATCGTGAACTTATTGTTTATGTAAAGTGAAACAAAACTAATTCAAATCCGAGATCAATGGATAAAAATATTTGGTAATCTCAAATTCTAGATAAAAGAAGAAGAGAAGAGGCAAAACAATCTTTTATCCTAGTCCCAAGATCGAAAATGCAAGTCAAACTCTTACTCCCTACGTCCGAATTTAAGAGTATTAGTTTGACTTGAACATAAAATTTAAGAAATAAATAGAGACTTTTGAATCTTGTGGTCATAAATTAAATATGTGTGTAATATACTAAAATGTCTTTTGAATCTTGTGATTTAAATTGTCAACTTTCTAAAAAAAAAAAAAAAAAAAGAACACTTAAATTAGTACGCAGGGAGTACAGATTTGAATCAACATCAACTGCCAAGTAGTACTCCCTCCATTCCATAATAAGTGGTATTTTTAGTTTATGCGAACCCCTTACGAAGTTGCTTACTCCTAAAAAATTATGACTGTTTTTACTAACTTACCCCTAATTAATGCCTAGAACAAGAAGAAGCTATTTAATAATTCTTAATTATAAATAAGGGTAAGTTTGAAAGAATAGATTAATTTTTTCTTAAAATTTTAAAACATCACTTATTTTAAAATAACGGTGCTTTAAAACGCAATTTATCATGGAATGGAAGCAGTATCATTTTTAGTCGAAACTGCCTTGTCTCCCAAGTTGTGTGTATGTCCTTTGGCCAGCAGATTCCCCGTTAAGGCCGTCCCCCACGCGTCTATATGAGTTATGACTACATACACCAGTAGAGTAAAGGAAAATACTTAATTAAGTACAAAATAAACAAAAACAGCATCCAAACAAATATCCAAGCCCAGCCCTGTCTGGACAAAATCATCTGCATCTCCCCTTCATAACAATTTTCGTCATAATTCTTGCAAATCACATCCCTTTTATGTATTCTGCTGAAACTCTTCCACTTTCAATTCATCCATAAACCCTAGCTAATTTGGATATTATTTATTTTTTCTTGTCCAATAAATTCTTCTTCTTCGTCAAAGAGATGATCTTTTCCCGTATAAGCCGCTCTTTATCACGTTCCTCCCGTTCAAGAGTAAGTTTTTTATTTTCTTTTATATAATATAACATTGTTCTATACTCTTTTCTTTTGAAATTTATATATATAATTTGGGGTAAACTTTGCAGAATGTGATCAATGGTGTTTGTAATAGGAGGTTAAAGGAGTTTCTTGTAGCTCCTAGTGTAAATACAAGTAATAATGAGGTTATGAATTTGGGGTTCTTGAGGGGTTATTTATCTACAATAAAGGCGAATCAAGATCTAAATTACGCGTTGAGAAACCCCAGATTGCACAGATTTTATTCCAGTGAAGCACCCAAGAAAAAGAGTGAGAATTTCAATGTTGTGTTTGAAATTTGAAACAACAAATTGATTTGAGTTATGTTCTTACTTGTTTGTTTTATTTTCCGTCGTTTGCTTCAGATTATGAGAACTTTCATCCGAAACAAAGGAAGGAAGTCCCGGAGCAAAATGAGCAGAAATCTCAATCTAAAGGTTTATTAAATTAAACTCCTGATTTTTGTTTGTTGGTTTCTTGTCCTTCAAGAAGTTTACTGTCCATCCCCCCTCCCCGCCCCCAACCCAAAAAAGAAAAGGAAAAAGAAAAAAAAAAATAGTTCTCTTTACCACTAGTCTTTAGAGTAGCCTAAATATAGAGGTACCCAAGGGTGTGGCCTAGTGGTCAATGAAGTGGGTTGAGAATCATGAGGTCTCAGGTTCAAATCCCAGCAGAGACAAAAACACTAAGTGATTTCTTTCCATCTGTCCTAGCCTTGGTGGACAGAGTTACTTGGTATCTGTTGATGGTGGGAGGTGATGGGTATCCCGTGGAATTAGTCGAGGTGCGCAAGCTAGCCCGGACACCACAGTTATAAAAAAAATAAAAAAATATGAAGGTGACTTCTTAGCCAAGTCATGCTCATGGTATGGTTTGTGTCAAAGGGACAAGCTGCAAGAAGCATTTCTGTGGATGTATCTAGCAGTGAATGGATGTATCTAGCACATGCAAGTATTTTGTCTTATTTTTATGATATTGAGCTTTTTAGGCTTGGTTATGAAGGTTGCAGAAATGTCGCTGCTTTGATTTCTTATAGCATTTCTTGAAGGGTACTATTTGCATGTGTACATGATAGATGAACCATCATGTCTGGTTATCCGGGTTTTCTATTACAAAATTGAGTCGTTATGAAATGTGCTTTGCCTTTGCACCTATCCGCTGCCCCTAATGAGAACTTCTAAAGAATTTCCCATCTTCTTCTTGTCCTCCTCTTGTTCCTTCTTGGCATCTATTTTTTCCTCAGTGAGCAGTTACTGATTTTGTATACGAAAGATAGTACCACGCCTGATCATAGCAGTGATCAATCAGGACAGGACTGATGATGGACAAAGCTAAATATGCTCATTGCTAGTATGGCAGTTGTTGCGTTCCTGCTGTTTTAGGTGATGGTATTCAACATGCAGTTACTAACCCCTCAATTGCAGTCAATGATAGCTTCATATATACATTGAGTCATCCTAAGAGAAGAAATGGCTTTTGATGAGCAGAATCTTTTGCCAGAGTCATAAATATCAGAAAGACATAGTTTAAGCATTCTCTCTAGAGATAAATTAGTATTGCAAGCGTCGATGCGCTATGTCATCTGTCCACAGACAGAGGGGCGTGATATTTCAATGATGGCGCTTAGATCTTTCAGTAATATGGCTGAGTTGAGGAAGCTAGTGGTAACAATAAAAAGCAAGTTAACAGATGTAATAGGTGTGGATGCTGGTGACACTGTGTGGTTAGGCTAGGACAAGGTATTGGAGAGAGCTTTTGCGACAAGTTTAATATGTCCATCACGTAGGTGGGCTTGTTAACCAAAATAGCTGGACTTTTATTTATGATGATTGTAGAGGTAAAAAAATATTAGAGGAGACAATTTCCATATGTTAAATTGTTACATCTAGTTTTTATACAATTGAACATTGTTTTGTAGTAGTCTGGAATTCACATTTTTCTATAGGAATTAGGTATATTATAATGGGCATTATTTTTTAGAGACAAAATTGTCCACGTACTCTGCTTTGATTTAATTTATATTCCAACAAGTGTTTAGTGGTGAATGTGGCCACTGAATTCGCATGCTGGTGGCACTATGTTGGCCCACAATACTGACCCTCATCTTAGCTAACCATGATTTCTATTTTCCAACTGCCACTTCCTGTACCTCTTTTCCAGTCCTCTCCTTGCTCCCTCAACTGTGTTACATGAACTTCTCATTTGGCTCGTCCCGTTATACCGAATGGGGTTAAAATATATGGCTGCAGATATGTCGTAATGGTCCTATGAGAAGACACTAAAAAGAGCTAAAAACAGGACATATCCGCAGATGCTTACCCTCACACATTGTGGATATACACTCGTATAAGAGTTTATGTAAAAATTCAAACTAAATCCCCTCCATGCTCTGCTTCCTTGCCCACCCACTTTGTGTCCTTGTTATTGCCTACCCTCCCATTTCTGTAGCTCTCTGTATGCTATGTCCCATTTGTTTTCTCTGTCCTTGATTTTGCTTCTTCGATGTTCTTCTCCATAATGCAGAGTAGTGGTGTGGATGGTGAACTGGGGTGTGGGGAGGACTTCCTACCCGCCATCCCATAATGCACAATACCATATTTGTTAAGAATAATCACTGAACTTAAAACAATGTTGATTCAATAGATCCTTTTGTTAAAATACTCTGTCATAGTCCTGAGGCAGGACTGAATTGCACATTGTTATTTATTTATATCAGATAAGTCAAGAATTTTCATTTTGCTGCACCAACATGGTTTTTAGGATACATACAAGGAAAGATGAGTGGCTTATATAGTTGGCTAATAAATTTTCCCTGTTATAGTAAGAATCTTCTCAGGCTAGAAGTTTCTTTTTGAAAAGTTGCTTATATTCCTTCACTGTTATGGAACAATCTTCTTATTTTATTTTACACTGGTCAAAAGATACACAGCACTATAGTTCCCCTGAACCCTCCATTCATTTCTCATGCTGTATAGGTGATAATACTGCTTCTTTTTTTTTTTTTTTTTGGGAGGGGCAGGGGGGTGTTTTTATATTATTTTTATATAATTGAGGGGCTTAGCTCTAGGATGGAAATCTTCGAGGAAAACCATGCATGGCGCCAAATAGTGGTGTAAGGGCTTGTCTTAGTGAGTAATAAATGATGTGACAATGTCTTTTCCCCCCTAATTGTCCTGTTCATTCTTTGTCCTATTGGTGGGTGGAATGGTGG
>NC_081346.1:42260723-42334052 GCF_029784015.1 Lycium ferocissimum
CAGCTTTGGAGGATCTTTGTGAATCTCGGGGGCATTGTCTGGGTAATGCCAAATAGGATTACTAATCTACTCCATATTTGGGAGGAGGCAGGAACAGAAGCCTCAGACAGAGATAGATGGAGGATTGTCCCAGCTTGCATTTGGTGGACAATATGGAAAGAGAGAGAAATTCACGGTGCTTTGAAGACAGTAGTAGTGATGTACAAAAGATCAAGCTAAATTGTGTCAAACTTTTTTGTTTTTTGGTGCAAGCAGATTTACTTTGAGGAGACTGATTCCATAACTGAAATCCTAGGCTCTTGTTAGATTTTCAAAGTTTTGGATCAGCTTTCTCACTTTTGCTGTAAATATGGTTCCAGTGCAATCTATGCACTGATCAAGTCAATACATACCAATGTTACATTTTCAAAAAAAAAAATATCTGTATATGTCAAACATGACTATCGTTGGACCAATAATCAACAACCATACTAAATCAGTAGATTTATCATTCCTCCAATGCCCTTAGGCTCAACATACATTTCCCGTCACAAGCACATTCCATTTTACATTAATTACCCATACAAATACACCGTTACCCGCACAAGTGCTCGTCGCCTCACGAATACGGGACCCCCAATTCCCCATTACGCCCCTTAATTATATTAACCAACTCAACACTCTACATAAAGGGTCTAGTAAGTCTCAACTTGCCTGAATCCGTAGCCGAAGAATCATTCCGCAGCCTTCCCCTTCCTTTGGGCTTCCAAATAAGCCCAATCTGTTCAAATACGGTATCTACATGAGAATACGAACCCATAGACACCCATATTTCCATATAAAGGTTTCGGGTCCAAAAAGTCAACCCAAAACAAGACAAAAAGCTCAAAACGACTAAACATGACAAAAAGCTCAAAACGACTAAACGAATCGTTACAAATCCATGTTCGTATTCACATCGGAAATTAAGTGTTTTGGCCCTCATACTCGAATGCCTTCACAAAATTAGGATAGAGGGACTACTATTTCTGGAGAGGCTATCAAGAATACATTTCAAAAAATGAAAGCTCGGCAAAGAGAGTCGCTATAATGCATTTGAACTTTTGAGAGGTAACATTTTCTTGTATAACTATTTGCTGCAGCATAAAAACTGCAGCTGTCCATAACTAATAAAGGGAATATAGGACGATGTACTAAGCTATAAACTACTTACAGAGATCCTAGAACATCAACAAAAGATTCTATGCCTTCCGTATATTCATGTTCACACCAAAAATAGAAAAGGGCTAGACACTTCATCTTCAGTTTCTGGATAGAGCTATAATTGTCTTCGATACACCTTTGATTTCTCTCTTTCCAAACTGTCCATCAAATGCAAGCAGGGACAATCTTCATCTTTCTTTCTGTTCCGAGTGCTATATTTGTTCCAGCACTTCAAGTGTATCTCTTGGAATCATCCACATGATCCCCTTTAAATTAAGGAAAATCCTCCAAAGCTGTTCAGTTAACTTGCAATGCAAAAAAAGATGGTTGGTTGTCTTTGATTCTTCTCCATACATATAACATCTAGCGCATAGGTGGAAGCCCCTTTTCTTAAGTTTTTCATGAGTTGGGACTGCTTTCATGGGCAAGAGCCAAGTGAAACAAGCCACTTTGAGAGGAATTTTGACTTTCGAGATTATGTCCAAGGGCCAGTAGCTAATCTGGTTGTTAGAATGATTAAACTCGTTGTAAGCTGATTTGACTGAGAATCTCCCTTGTCAATGTGTTCTGTTCTCTTCTTTAAATATGGAAACCGCTTATGAAAAATCCTGCGTACACCATTGTGGGGCTCAAGACATATAGTTATAGAACCATAATGAATTGGCTATAAATCAAAAGCTCCTAAATTCCCCTTATTCGCTCACATGGTTGGCTGAGGTTAAAGAGGTGGTTCCAGCTTAACAAGAGGGTTTCTTTATTTATCATGACTGTATTTTGTTGGAAGGAAATATGAAAATAACTTTCGTGGAAAGTATTTCACCTTGGAGAAACATTTTCTGGATCATCTGCCAGTGTTTGATTGGTTATAAAAATGGGTGATAGAAGAAAATGAGTATTTTTCGCAATTAAAGATAACCATGTTGTATAATGATTCCATCACAGAGAGTAACTTTCCGTAAAAAAATTACGGGTGACCAAACACACCCCATGTTGAGTTCATTATTGAGATTATTGAAGTTGTCACAAGTCTATTAGCTCTATTTGATTCTTCTTGTTATCGCTTTGATTCCGTCATTCAAAGTCATAAATGATTATTGCATTTTCGTCTATATCATGATTTTTAATTTATATGGATGTTCCCTATTATCACCTTATTACTTTTTTTTTTTATCAAGTCTGTTTGTTCCTTGTTTCTTTTGCTGTAAACTTTCCTTTATATTTTAATTGAATTGTCACTCCGTGGATCCTCATATCTCATATGTTAGCATTTACAGATTAGTTTCCAAGAGTTCAAGAATAAGCTGCTTGAACCAGGCCTAGTGGATCATATCGTCATTTCTAATGGATCAGTTGCAAAAGTGTATGTCAGAATCTCACCACGTAATCCAAGTACAGGTGATGCATTTGAAGAACAAGATGGTGAAAGGCCTATTAGGGATGAGCATGCTGGGAAAAGCACAAGCAAGTATAAGTACTATTTTAATATTGGAAGTGTTGATTCTTTTGAGGAGAAGTTGGAGGAAGCCCAAGAAGCGCTAGGAATTGATTCCCATGATTTTATTCCTGTTAAATATGTTTCTGAAATGGTATGGTTTCATGAACTTATGAGATTTGCACCAACATTGTTGCTACTGGGATCACTGATGTTTATGGGCCGGAGAATGCAAGGTGGCCTTGGTGTTGGAGGCGGAGGTGGATCAGGTGCCCGTGGAATATTCAATATAGGCAAAGCACCTGTTACAAAAGTGGATAAGAACGCAAAGAACAAGGCTAGCTCACTTTTCTACTCCACTTGTGCTATTTTAGTAGATATTTCAAGTTACATGGAACAAACATTATTCTTTTTACTTGCAACATCTTTTATTTTCTTCATTTCCTGAAAATATCCAGGTTTATTTCAAAGATGTTGCTGGCTGTGATGAAGCAAAACAGGAAATTATGGAGTTTGTGCACTTCCTCAAGAATCCCAAAAAATATGAAGATCTGGGAGCCAAAATTCCAAAAGGTGCTCTCTTGGTAGGCCCTCCTGGAACGGGAAAAACACTCTTGGCAAAAGCTACTGCTGGTGAGTCTGGTGTGCCTTTTCTATCGATATCTGGGTCCGATTTTATGGAGATGTTTGTTGGTGTTGGCCCTTCAAGAGTTAGAAACTTGTTTCAAGAGGCAAGGCAGTCTGCCCCTAGCATCATATTTATTGATGAGATTGATGCCATTGGTCGGGCAAGGGGACGTGGGGGTTTCTCAGGAGGTAATGATGAGCGTGAAAGCACACTTAATCAGTTGCTGGTAGAGATGGATGGTTTTGGAACAACTTCTGGAGTGGTTGTTCTGGCTGGTACAAATAGACCAGATATTTTGGACAAAGCCTTACTAAGGCCTGGACGGTTCGACCGACAAATTAGCATAGATAATCCTGATATCAGAGGCCGTGAACAGATATTCCAGATCTACTTGAAAAAAATCAAGCTGGATCAGGAACCATCATTTTACTCTCAAAGACTTGCAGCCCTTACTCCAGGATTTGCTGGAGCAGATATTGCTAATGTTTGCAATGAAGCTGCATTAATTGCCGCGAGACATGAGGAGACTCTAGTGAAGATGCAACATTTTGATGCCGCTATAGATAGAATCATTGGTGGACTCGAGAAGAAAAATAAGGTAACTCATCTTTCACTGACCTTGTTACATCGGCCTATGTCATGTCTACCTCAACATGCTTTTCTGTCCTGGCCCGTTCTTCATTCTTTGACAATATTAAACATTACTCTTTTTATAGGACAATCCTATACAAACCTTATACTATAGTGTTATACCTTATGGAGGTTATTTTTCATTTAAAAAGTCTTCTTGCCGTTATTGGGTCCGAGTCATGCTCTATCTTTTATTGGATTCGAAAGTAGCACCTGCAATTCTGCTGAACAGCTGACGGCAGGTGGCAATTTGTGTATGCATTAGACTTTATATCGGTTCTTCAAAAATTTTAAGTATTGATGTGCCAATAGAGGTCCTAATTGCATCAATCTAGTGAATATTAGTTGCATCATGCCAATATTCTTAATCGGCAGTTGAACTTATCAAAACCTGAAAGAATTCTTAACTGCAGTTGATACTTGGTCATGTGAGGGACTGTGACTGGGGCTTTCTGATTGCGAAATTTGCCAGCTTTGCAAGATTTTGAAATCCTGATTTTGTTGTTGATGCCCCATTGTTCTGACAGTCTAATGCCTATAGTAGGATATACCCTTTTCTTTTTTAGAAAGTTGTACTCTTCTTAACTGCAACTAAGTTTAGTAGGCAAGACTGCTTGGGAAACACTTCAGAGTCTAGCAGTATGTGAAACCATGATTTTATCTTCTTTGTTTGTTTTGGGAGCGGGATTTGATTGATAAGAAAGCATGACTGCACGGTTGAAAGCGCGAGGTGGGCAACCTTCACTGCCAAAGAAAGAAGAAGAATATACGGCCAAGTATAGAACAAGGACACGGAAGATTCAGCAGAAGGATCAATGAACACACAAACACTAATGATGAAGAACAAGAATGGCTAGAACTCAGTAAGAACAAGAGTAACACTAGAATATTAAGGACCGAAGAACTCAAAGAAACACAGCCAGAAGATAAGGAATCAAGCACTTTCTACAAATATCAAGAAAAGGGATCTTGACTCAAAATTGATCAACTAAAGACAATATAGCGTATAAAAACAATCAATGATTACCGATATTGAACTGGAGATATCAACAAAGGCATCCGAGCTACCTAAAGGAATTTTTTGACTTGAATGGATGTTTGCTTACTTGCTCGATGCCGAAGGAACTCTATATATTCCCCTTCAGACAAAGAGAAAGAAAATCCTTGGTTACTTATAATGTCGTTCTGACAATATGTTTTTGGTCGACCATGCAAAGAGTAGCATACTTCATGAGTGTGTCCAGGCTTATGACAATAACCACACATAGACCAGACCCCTCCTCGTCAATTCTCCACATTTTGATGTGTCTAATTTTTCATTGTTTGAGATGCGAGAACAGAGGAGTCAACGGTCAGTAATGAGACCACTTGTGTGACTGGGTGGCACAGCAAGGCGAAGTAGTCGAGAGAACAGTTCATCAACTGTAGGGATAGTCGGACTAGCCTGGTCACGTACGAAATCAAGGTCATTAGGAACTCCAGCAAGTGTAAGAACTAGAAACATCTTATGTCGTTCACTAACTAGCATCCCCTTCTCAAATTCCTCCATGACTGTCTGTAGCTGTCCCAAGTAAGTAGACATCCAATTCATGTTTCTTTAAGTTTGTCATCCGAGATATCACATTAAAAACGAGATATGCCATTAGTGTATAGAGTACGAGCCTTTTACCAAACTGATAAACATGTCTGGAATGGAAGAAATAAGGGCATCAACTTGGAATTAATAGATCCCCAGAGGAGACTACATAATTGAGCATTGACCTTCTCCCACTGTGAGTGGGCCTTTTTATCTACCTTACTAGTCTTTTTGGTTAAATGATCTTGAACACCCTCGTACTGCAACTCAACCGGGAAAGCCCAAGCTAAATAGCTTGAACTTCCCATTAAGGGTTCCGACGTAATCATAACACTTGAATTTCTAACTCCCATATTTTTGGAAGTAAAAGCATCAAATCCGAGACATAGTTGGATTGAAGAGAGCTCTAAGCAAATAGATTGAAGAGAGCTCTAAGCAAATAATCTCAAACTATAACTAAGAAGGCTGCCGAAAAGTGACGGATACTTGCTGTAAATAATGATGAAGGCTGGAAAAGCTTCAGCCAAGCTCCATAGTACTAAATAAGGTTGTCGGAAAACGCTGATTTGGCTTGAAAAAATATCCGAGTGGCCGGATTAGGGTTCTGTAGTCTTTAGGAAAATGGAAGGATGGGCTCGCAAGGACGGGACGACCGCAACAAAAAAAAAAAGAAAAGAAATCATTCAGAAAACTGGTCAGAACAGGTCTCCTGGGCCAGCGCGTGTTGGATGTGTCGCCTGCATTAGAGTTTGGTGGCGCATGAGTGCGCGTGATGGGGGTTCTGCTGGAGCTGTTTTATGGGGTTTGGTCGCCGGAGCTTTCCGAATCTGATGGTAGTGTTGGTTTTCGCAAAACACTCACCAAAAATGTTGTGATGCAAAAACAGCCTGAATTGTCCCTGGAAATCGACGATTGTCTTTTCTGTCTCAATGTTTCTCACTGCAGCTCTGATACGATGTGAGAAAATATTATTCAGATGCGTCTCAACTATTGTATTACACAGAGCCCTGAAATTATGTGAAATAACAAAAACCATCTACAAGGAAAAAAAATGCTCCCAGGCACTCTTCCCAAGGTGCCCTTCTAGGGATCCCTTCTGGGTCTCTAGAATCCCAGCCCCGGTGGCCTACTACCATCGGATTTTTCATCTCTCTCTCTCATTCTCTCTCTTCTTTTTTCTTCTTCCCTTTCTTCTCTCAGCTTCTTCAGCAGATCATTCATGGAGAATAGGTTGTATTTCAGGTCCGGGGGGGGGGGGGGGGAATTTTATGATATCACGGAGACAATTTCTCGTATAGAAACATGGTTTGACTGGGTGAAGACGTCGAGACTGTCGCTCAGAAGAATGGTGCTTAGCAAGGGAGGGTTACTCTGGTTATGCAGCAGGCTCAAGGAAGCCTCTTATAACAGAGGAAAGAGCTTTAAATCTTGGAGATGTCGAGACTTTTCGACCCATATTTATTGTTCTTAAAAGTTCAATAAATATGGACGGTTTCTTTCTGTTATTACTGTGAAGGGATAGGCCAGAACAGTGATTATTCTACCAGAAAATGCATTCAATGAGGGTTGGGGAAGTTTGGCCATTAAGGTGGAAAATTTCATTAAGAGAAAGTCAGACATTCATGGTGCATTTATTACAACAGGGGTGGTAGCTACAAATACATTCAAGGGGGGAGGAAATTACAAAGAAGCGTTACATAAACGTAAATGGAATCAGAAAGAGGCAGAAGTACTGAAAAAAGATCAAATGCTGATGACAACCTCGAGCCTGGAAGACAATGATCTCCTTCAAAGATGCCTTGTTGGTAGATTCTGTGGAGGAGAAGAGGTTCCAACTCGAAATGATGTTAGGAGGTGGGCACAACAAACCTGGAAGAATACTCCTAACACTCAAGTGTATGACATGAATGGATTCCAATTCCTCTTTGAATTTCAGACAAGGAAGGCAGCGGAGCATGTTCTCATGGGGGACTGGAGACGTCAGGGAATCATCTTGAAACTGGACTGGTGGTCCCCGACTAAGGGGGCTTCCCCTGATCAAACAAATTTTGATTGGTTCTGGATAAGGGTGTTAGGGCTTCCCTTACACCTCTGGAACAAAAAGGTCATGAAGAAAATCGGGGATGATTGTGGAGGTTGGTTGGAGAACGAGGAAGATACAGAACTCAAAAACCATTTGAGATGGGCGAGAATCAAAGTACGAGGGCCAAGGGAGAATATTCCTTCAAAGATAGAGATCACAGATGGTGATCCGATTTACACTTTTGCCAATATGGTGTGAATCGCCGGTGACCTTCAGATCATTGAAGGAGGAGAAGATCTCTAATCGAGGTGACAGTGATGTGGTAGCAGAAATTGCAGAAGCCAGCTATGCTCCTGCAGAAGACAGGGTTAGTTTGCATCAAAAAGGAAAGGAAAAAGAAGGAGAGGGCATATCAGCTTTTGAAATAAACATGGAAAGGGAAAATCTGTCTGGGGCAAGTCTGCATCGAAAAGGAAAGGAAAAAGAAAGAGAGGGCATATCAGCTTTTGAAATAAACATGGAAAGGGAAAATCTGTCTGAGGTAAGTCATGTGATAAAGGAAAATGGGGTCCCACTTGATTTAATAGCAGTATAAGCCTTTTCTATTGGGCCTGGACAGTTGATTCTAGAGGAAGCCCAACCTTATTAGAGACTCAAGCCATATGGGTTTCTCTCTCTAGGAAGCCCACTAAGTTCACAGAACCCTTACAAATTTCATTAATTTAGAATTGGGGAAAACAAAAAAAAAAATACGAACTCATCGATGGGGACGTGAAATTTTGCATGCGGATGGCTGAAAACTCTAAAAGTTCACAAAGACAAGACGAAGACAGATTGCAATTCGAAAATAACTCAGAATCATATGACCCAGTTTCACGCGAGATAAATAACTTCGAGGAAGTAGGCAGTGAAGGGGAAGACGATGATATGGAATTTCTGGAGGATCAATTGGTGGTCTATGATGATCCCAAACCTCTTTCAGTGGACGATAGCATAGCAGAGGACGTCTTTGAGTCACAGGCCACACTGAAGTTTCATCTCAATCTCATAAAACTAAGTCACTTATTTGGGGTCATTACCGGGGGGCATGAAAAAGAGTTCTACTCTTTAATTATGAAACTGGAGCAGAGCAGACCAAGGGAGAATCAGCAAGCAAAAGATGACGCATCCACCAACCACAGCAACACAGTTCCAAAGGTATTAAGGAACTTAATTTTCAACATGAAGTTCAAGGATGGTGAGCCAAGAATTAGAGGGAGAAGCCTAACCTTGGTGGAACAATGAGGGTAAAATTAGTGTCATGGAATGTGAGGGGTCTAAACGACGAAAGAAAACGGGGACTAGTTAGAGATCAAATCAATCAATGGGGGGCAGATATCTATGTTTTAGTAGAAACTAAGTTGGAGGGAAATGTTAGCAACTTGATACAAAATATCTGGAGTAATAGGTGGGAGAGGTGCATCTGGAGGCAGTAGGTACTAGTGGAGGGATCCAATTTTATGGGATAAAAGGGTTTGGAAAGGGGAGTTAGTTGAGATTGAGAACAAAGCATCACTTGCAAGTTAACTGGTCAGAACCAGGATCTAACATGGTTTTTGACTGCTGTGTATGCTAAATGCAAGAGAATGGAGAGGAGGGGATCTTGTGTGAATTGGGTGCTATGAGAAGCCTTAGTGAAGGGCCTTGGGTAGTGTGTGGTGATTTTAATGTCATCAGATATCCTTCAGAAAGATCAAATTGTTCCAGAATCAATGGTGCTATGTCTGAATTCTCTGAATGTATTGAGGAGTTGGAGCTCATAGATCCTCCTTTATTTGGAGGTTCTTTCACATGGAGGAGGGGGGAGAATCACAGAACTGCATCTAGGATTGACAGTCATGTATTCCTCTCAATGGGAGGAGCTTTTTACCTTGATCAAACAGTCCACTCTGCCAAAATTGGGTTCTGATCACAACCTAGTTCATCTGACTTGCGGAGACATGAATTTCAAGAAATCATATTTCAAATTTGTGTGGATGGGGGTTGAAGGATTCAAAGAGAGGGTGAAACTTTGGTGGCTATCTTTCTCAGTCACTGGCTCACCAGGTTATGTTTTAGAAAAGTTGAAACTTTTAAAAGGAAAGTTGAAGGAACGGAGCAAGAACAACAGAGCAATCAAAACAACAAAAGGAAGAGATTCTTGATTCCAGAACCATCCAGGAACAAAGAAGATTGACAGAAATTATTGCAAAAGACTAATTGTTACATCCCGTATTTTGAACGACTAGACGATGTATTGAGAAAAGTTAGGATTAAGCTCCGGCACAGATCCTCCTTTATTTTGGAAGGTTCTTTCATGGAAACATGGAGGACCAAAGATGGAATTTGGAAAGTTGCCAATTATTGTTAAGTCAGAAAGAAAAGAAGCTGCATCTACCTTAGATTGACACATGGTCATGTATTCCTCATTTATTTCATCTTTCAAGACTTAAGAAAAAATCAAGAACCTTAGAGAGTAAAACACCCTATCTCTACAAGTTTTTACCTTGACCAAGATTAAGCCCTAAAATTATTTCTTTGATGCAAACAAAAGGGTGCTTAGTAACGTCGAGGTGTTGCTTCAAGCGCTGGATTGTTCATCCTGAACTTTGGACAAGTTGAGGATTTGTGATAAATTCTAATCTTGTTTTAGGAATGAAAGGTTTGGTGTGTTGTCAGATGTTGTTATGGATGAAATTCAGAAAGTTTGGTATTTGAAGTTGAAAGCAAGTGGTATGGTGGTTTGGCACGGTGTGTGTTGTGTTAAAGTTGGTGTATGAGTTTTATAAGTTTGGTTATTGTAGAAAGTGTTGAAACAAATGAAAATCATTAATATGTGTGTATGTGAGGTTGGCTTAATATGGCCTCTTGTCAAGAAATGAATTAAGTTTTCCTTGGAATTTTGGTTGTTATTGTTATGAGAATTCTATATTGAAATAAAAGTTTAATGATTCAAATTGGTATTGTAAGTGTATGTTTGTTTGGAGGATTTTGTGTATTTAGTGTGATTTTTATGTTTATGGAAATGGCATGGTTAGAGTGTGGATTGTTGAAGTAAATCACGATTTGAAATCGGAGTTTTAGGTTCTCGGGTTTGGGGACTATTTCGGGTGGATTGGAGTGTTTGTTGGATTGTCGAAATATTGTGTGTATTGTTTAAAGGTTGAATGTTGAGCGATAATTGAATGTCGTTAGTTTGATTACATGTTGGAGCAACTATATAGAAAGCATAATTGGAATGTTGTTGAATGTGTGGAAGATTATTAATGTTCGATGTGTTTCTTGGATATTGTTGGAATGATTGTTACTATTGTTGTGTTGTTGAATGCCAAATGGGGTTGGTCCCACCATCCAGGAACAAAATGAGCTTTTAAGTGCGCATGGACATTGATGTTATGTAGATCTTGAGAGTTCGAGATATAAGTTTGGTTGGATTAGCAAAAGGTATGTAAACTTAACCATGCTCTTTCTTTGCATGTCTTGATAGGCTACGATGAGGAAGTGGATCCGAGAATGATTCGCGTTTGTCTTTTGGTACTCGTGTGTTGATGTGAGAAAATATTGGTTTTGATGTTGTTGAAAAAATTGATTTTAAAGTTGCATAAAAACTTGGTTTTCAAAAGATTCTTAAACAATGTTGAAACTTCGAACGCTCATAACTTTCGACTAGGGCTCGATTGCCTCGATATCGATAGGTCAATGACGTAATGAGTATGATTTCCCCTGCCAGGCGGGCTGGTTGACACTGTCCGTGGTCCCGCGACCTTCGTTCTGTACATCACGACGTAAGAGTTTGGTATGACGATTATCCCGATTTTATGATCCTTTTTTACTTACTTTTGAACTTACTGATAATGATTTCTCCATACGGTTACTCACGGACATCTTTCGGGAGTCGTACGCATTATGATATATATATTCACTGATCCTAGATGCTTCATGGCGAGTTTGCGATTACGATGTGTTTCAAGATACGACACAAGGTTCTAGGATAAAGATTTGAAATCTTCCGGTGTTATGTCGTGTTACAAACCATATTTTCTCGTATATGCATACTTTGATTTTGAAAATAAACATTTGACATTGGAAGGCTTTACTTAGATTGCGAGTGCGTGTGGAATTTATCGTATTTCGCTTTGCATACATATTTCAGCATCGACCCCCTTTCTTCGGGGTTACTTGTATTATGATGAACACCCATTCCGAGTGCCCCTTTTATCCCGCCACATTTTGGTTTATACTGTCAACCGTATGTATTTGTCTGGGGGTACGGCGGGCCCCGTCCCGTCGATGAAAGGTCCAAGACGTATATGTGGGGGTGCCTACCTGAGATTTGTATATTATATGTTTTGGGCCGACGTGCCATCCGTTAGCCTTGTCGGCCTTCGATATATATGTTTCGAGTTGGAGATGTGAGACAAGGTTTTGATATTTTGTATGCGCTGAGTCAGCCTGTATGATTTGGGTTCGACGAGGGGGTGTTTGGGTGCCCAACTGTCACGGCTTTGGGTCGTGACCTCTTGCTATGAACTATGAGGAAGTTAAGCTGGATGGAGACAAAGATCCAGAATACAGTGGCTGAAGCGGGGGATAAAAAAATACTAAATAATTCCACAGGATAGCAACATCACATAAGTGACATGCTGAATGTGGAAGGAGCAATATCACTGATCCTAATGCTATCAAGGGAGCAATTCAAAGTTTCTACCCAAAACTTATACAAGGAGACAGAATTGTGGAGGCCAGAACTACAACTAGAAGGGGTTACTTGTATTAATGAAGAGGAGCAGGAAGAGTTACAAAAACAAATTGAGGAGGAGGAGATTTTGGAAAGCATTAAACTTTGTGCTATGGAGAAGGCACCGGGGCCTGATGGATTTCCTATGTCTTTCTACCTCTCTTTCTGGGAATTATTGAAAGAAGATATAAAGTGTGTTGTCCAGGAGTTCTATGCTAACCAAAGAACTGAGAAAAGCTTCAATGCAACTTTTGTGGCTCTCATCCCCAAGAAAGCAGGTGCTTCTGAGTTGAAAGACTTCAGACCAATAAGTCTAATCACAGGCATATATAAGGTGATAGCAAAAATACTTGCTGAAAGGTTGAAAAAGGTGGTGGATAAGTTGGTCAACAAGCATCAAATGGCATTTATAAAAGGGAGACAGATAATGGATGCCACACTTATTGCAAGTGAATGTGTGGATTCAAGACTGAAAGGTGCTGAACCAGGTCTAATGTGCAAGCTAGACATTGAAAAGGCATATGATCATGTAAACTGGAAGTTCTTACTGAATACTTTAAAACAAATGGGTTTTGGAGAAAGATGGCTCGGGTGGATTAAATTTTGCATCAGCACTGTTAGATTTTCTGTTTTGGTGAATGGTGAACCAGTGGGCTTCTTTCCCTCAGAAAGGGGACTTAGACAGGGTGACCCCCTCCCCCCCTTCCTGTTTATCTTGGCAATGGAAGGTTTTGATAGCTTGATGAGGATAGCAATCCAAAACAGATAGATTAAAGGCTTTCAGATGGGGGGAAACAGTGATCAAGTCAAAGAAATTATGCAGATGACACTGTTATTTTTTGTGAACCTCAGGGGGAACAAATAAGATTCATCAAAATAATCTTACTGTTCTTTGAAGCTTCTTCAGATTTGAAAGTGAACTGGGGGAAAAGCAATTTGTTCCCAATTAAGGAGGTGGCTAATATTCAGAGTTTGGCAGATATTCTTGGATGTAAAGTGGATAATATGCCTACAGTCTATTTGGGCATGCCATTAGGTAATAAACACAAGGATACAAAGATATGGGATAGCATTGTGGAGAAGACAGTAAGGAGATTGGCAAGATGGAAGGCTCAATACTTGTCTTTAGGGGGTAGACATATCCTTATAAATTCAGTGTTAGATTCCCTTCCTACTTATGTAATGTCACTATTTCCAATACCTTCTGAAGTTTTGAAGAAACTAGACAACTTAAGGACGGATTTCTTTTGGCATGGTTGCAAAGAGATTAAAGGTTATAATCTGGTTAAATGGGAGATTACCTTGAAAAGCAGAGACAATGGAGGCTTGGGCATCAGAGATTTGAGAAAGCAGAATAATAGTTTATTGATGAAATGGCTTTGGAGATATAATGAACAGGGGCAAGCTCTATGGAAGGATGTTATCAAATGCAAATATGGTACATACAATCCTTGGTGCAGTAATGTCAGCATTGATACTTATGGGGTTGGGGTCTGGAGAACTATCAGAAACTTATGGCCAAAGCTTGAAGGCAATTTATATATAAAAGTGGGAGATGGTAAGAGAACAAAATTCTAGGGAGATGCTTGGAATGATCAGACCCCTCTCAGAGATTCCTTTCCAGATATGTTCATTCTTTGCAACAATCCAGAGGCTAATGTCAGTGATTGTTGGACACCACAGGGTTGGAATTTATCTTTTAGGAGGCTACTAAATGATTGGGAAGTGGAGACAGTGGCCAAATTGCTAGAAGAAATAGTGATGTTTCCTGGCACCAACAATGCACACCTTCTAAGCTGTTGGATAAGAAGGGGAGGGAGCAAGAGTCAGAAGATTTGGTGGAAAACAGTTCCTGCCTGCATCTGGTGGAACATTTGGAAGGAAAGAAATGACAGAATTTTTAAAGGCAGAGAAAGTTCATTGCAGAAGATCCAATGGAAGGTCTTTACTACATTAAGTTTTTGGTGTAAAGAACAATATGTAGAAGAGGAAGTTCAGTTAGTGGACTTTTTAGGATTACTGTAAGTATTTCTCTTTCAGTAAAATGTAAATTTTTGGAGGTGGCCAGCATACCCTTAATGCTGAGGAATACAAAATTACCAGTTTCAAAAAAAAAAAACAATGCACCTGACTCATTGAGATGGAAACATAGTGAAGATGGAGCTTTCACTGTTAGCAGGGCTTACAAAATGGAAAGCAACCAGCAAAACAACAGACGCAAAAGCTTGTGGAGAAAGGTTTGGAGAAACTTAGCACCAACCAAAGTAAAATGCTTTACATGGTTGGTTGCTAGGAGGGCTTGCTCGACACATGAAGTTCTGAAGAAAAAAGGAATGATTGTAGTATCTTGGTGTTCATTATGTGGGAAAACAGAAGAGACCAACAACCATTTATTTTTGCATTGCAGCTTCACAACACAAATTTGGGCCATCTTTCTTAGTCTCATAGAAACAAAGTGGACCATGCCTGAACATACTGCAGATCTCCTAAGTTGTTGGATTAGAAGAGGGGGAAGTAAGAGTCAGAAGGCATGGTGGAGGATAATCCCACACTGCATATGGTGGACAGTGTGGAAAGAAAGGAATAGTAGAAATTTTGAAGATAGGTCCAATTCCATTCAGAGGGTTAAGTGGAATTGTATTGTATCTTTTTATTTCTGGTGTAAAGAAAAAGAGATTTTTGAAACAGAACAGTTGGTAGAATTATTAGCATCTCTGTAAGTATTTCTCTCTTTGTTTTTCTTTTAAAGGTCCCCAGCATCTCCATAATGCTGAAGAATACCAATTACCATTTTCCAAAAAAAAAAAAAAACAGAGAGCCCTGATATACCTATACTTACACAGTACATAATACATATATACCAATGTGGGACACTAAGTATACTACTATCTAACAATGATCAAAAGGATGCTTGGCTGATTGTCTGATAAACAGTTACTGCATTCAGTTCTTGGTAGTTGGTTAATCACAGTCTATCAATGAATGCTCTACAACACGTTTTGGTTGTCAACTTGTGCTTATGGAAATTCTTAGAAGGTTCAGGTCAGCGACTCTGGTTGTTTATGTGTTATGATGTGCTCCTTGTGGACTAAATGCTTACATTGAACTTGCTTCCATATATCTGCTTGTTGACTCAAAAGGTATGAAACAAACATCTTGCGACTGGTGTACATATATGCTTAGAGGTACATTTTAGTATGCATTGACCTTGATTAATATTCTAAAACTGATCCTCAACAGGTAATTAGCCAACTTGAACGACGGACAGTAGCTTACCATGAATCAGGTCATGCTGTTGCTGGGTGGTTCTTAGAACATGCAGAACCATTGTTGAAGGTGACAATTGTTCCCCGTGGTACTGCAGCCCTTGGCTTTGCTCAGTACGTTCCTAATGAGAATCTTCTCATGACAAAGGAGCAGCTCTTCGATATGACTTGTATGACACTAGGTGGTCGGGCAGCAGAACAGGTAGCTTCCCTACTATGCACCACTAGTTATTGGTGAAGATGGTTGGAATATTATATATTGTTGATCCCCGAATCCTGCACATTACCTTGAAAAGAGCCATACCTAAGGCATTCCATTTTCCCCACTTTTTTAAAAGACAAACTCAAAAAATCAAAGAATGGAATAAGTGATGCTTAAATATACGTTTTCGTGCTTTCCTCAAATATGCTTCGTTTAAGTTATCCTTTCCTGTTCATCTGCAGGTTTTATTGGGTAGGATTTCAACAGGAGCTCAGAATGACTTGGAGAAGGTTACAAAAATGACATACGCCCAGGTTGCAGTTTACGGTTTCAGTGAGAAAGTTGGCCTTCTTTCGTTTCCTCAGAGGGATGATGGATTTGAAATGTCCAAGCCCTACAGCAACAAGACGGCTGGAATTATTGACAGTGAAGTAAGGGAATGGGTAGGCAAAGCATATGAAAAGACGGTCCAAGTAATAGAGGAACACAGGGAACAAGTGGCTCAGATTGCTGAGCTACTGCTTGAGAAGGAAGTACTTCACCAAGACGACTTAGTCCAAGTGCTTGGTGAAAGGCCTTTCAAAGCAAGTGAAATGACTAATTATGATAGGTTCAAGCAAGGGTTCCAAGAGGAAGCTGAGAGGATTGTGGAAAATAAAACCGCAGATGACGATGGTTCATCTACCCTTGAACCAGATGTTGTCCCTGCATAACTTAAAATGAGACCTGTACAATGAACATACTCATAAGAGCCGACCCTCGGGTTCCATGACATCCCTGCAGACACTCTGGCAGACTGGTCAATCAATTATTCTGCTCTCTGATGCAGAACATGCTGCTGCTACTAAAATAATTCAGGAGAGGTATTGAAGCTATCAAGAGCTGGAAAACGCGATATTTCAGGCCTCCATTTTAACAAGGCCTTTTACACGAAAAAAATGGCAAATGTATATTGATTGTTGATGCACTTGATTTCGTGTACATCTACTAAAGGTAAGTTATATTGTATTTGCCTTTTCTTTTCCTTCCATTTTTAGTGAATAATTTTCGGGTTGTTTTGAGAATCTAAAGGCAAATCTTGACATTACTATGATGATATGAATTTACCCCTTTACAACACCAACTCCTCCCCCCCCCCCCCCCCCCCCCCCCGGTCACAACGCCAATTCTCCTCCCTTCCCAATTACCCCTTGAAACTTGGCACAATTTATAAGTTACACTTTAACTTAACAAGTGATTAGATAGATACTTTAACTTGATAAAAATTTGTCTTTTAAACACAAATCAATAGAATCAAGTGCATGAAACTCACCTTCCGATGACATGTGAATAGACGGATTAAAAAAAAGATGTGTTAAAAATAAACACGTGTTGTTAGAGGAAAAACCCAAAAAAAAAAAAAAAACAAATTATTCCTTTCTTTGTGCCCATCCACTTCAAGCCCCAATCTTTTCTCCTTTTCCAAGAGAAAAACCAGAACTTTACCCTCTTTCTCCATTTTTCTTCTATGCGATATATGCTATTGAGCTATGGCTATTGGTATAGCGTTTACCGTGACTTGAACTGAATTCACAAAATTTGACAGCAGAAATTGCGAAAAGAAAATCCTTTAAGTCGGAATTTCTTACATATTCTAACTTTATGAATCATCTTTTCTCTTCATTTTCTTTAGTTGAGAAAATATAGTATTTGGATTTCTATTCTATTTTATGTTTTATTAATTAACTTGTATACTTAATTTTCTTATAATGTGGGTTGGTATCGGGTGAAGGTCTTTAAATTTTGGGACCGATTTGTGGTCCTAGTTCTTGTTTTGCACTGTTCTCGCAAATTTCCTGCCCATTTGGATCATAAAGCTCACTGGCTGTTGCTTGAACGTTGTAGAAGAATTCGGATCCTATTCTTGTTTTGGATAGATAAATGGTAGTAGAATTTACCAAATATATCTTTGGTTCTCTGTTTGTTACACGCTCAACAAAGACTTAGCAACACGTGATATGGCATGTAGGCTCCGTGTGTTTAAAAGCTACTCCCTCCGTCCTAAAAAGATCTTTTGACTTCGCACAAAGTTTAAAAAATAAAGGAAGACTTTTGAAATGTGTGGTCCAAAATAAGTTTTAGATATTTGTGTGACTGTAAATTATCTCATAAAGTTAAATTATTTCTAATTATAGAAAGGGGATAGTATTTTTGGAACAGACTAAGGAGGAAAGGAGGATAATTTTTTTGGGACAGAGGGAGTACAATTCTTTCAAGTTGGAGTGTCTATTTGGTCATTAGTAAGTTAGAATGTTTAACTTACAAATTGTGCCAAATTCAAGGGCTATCTAGATATTTGGCCATATTGCAATCATTTTTTTTTTGCGCAGATTGTGCTTCTTTTGGGGTGGTCTTTAAATTTTGTCCCTCAAATTGGTGGTCTTTAAATTTTGCCCTTTTCGCTTTAAAAGCGGCCGAAAATGCGGGGTTTCGGTTCGAATCCTCGCGGTATAAAAATAAAAATAATTTCGCAAGACAAGGCTTTGAAAAGTCCATTTTACGCGGCATAAGTTTCCTTAAGGCATAACTAAAGTTATGCCGGATCCCAAGATATGTTGTCTTAAGGCATAACTAAAAGTTTGCCATATGCTGGATCTGGCATAACTTTAGTTATGCCTTAAGACAACTTATGCTGTCTCCGGCAGAGGTTGCCTTAAGGCATAACTAAGCCTTAAGGCATAAAAGTCTGCCTTATAAATTGCCTTAAGGCATAAAATTTATGCCGGTTGGTTATGCCTTAAGGCACTTATGCCAGATCCGGCATAACTTCCTCCGAGTCTTGCCTTGCGAAATTAATTTTTATTGTTATGCTGGAGGCGGGGTTAGAACCCAGAACCTCAGGGTTTCTACGCGAAGGGCAAAAATTAAAGACCAGCAATTTGAGGGACAAAAATTAAAGACCACCCCGAATAAGGGGCATTCTTGCGAATTGCCTACACGCAACATATTTAGCAATTTGGCAAGGATTGACTGCCACGTGGGGCTCCAGCGTCTTTTAACTTTTTCCTTCGCTAAAATCCTGGTTCGAACCCCCACTTAGTCAAAATTTTTTAAAAAATCTGCATGCGGAAATTTGGCAAAATTCTCGTTTTACATTTTTTTTTTTTAATCGATGGACGTCTAACCAACAACTCCAGCAGATGGTGGCCCAAAATTGTAAAGCAGCTAAATTTGAAGGACAAAAATTAAAGGCCACCCCAAATGAAGGACAATCCGCGCAAAAAGAAGAGTCAAGAAACTATAGGGCATAATATTCTCATAAAAACTTAGATATTTGTAAAAAAATATTTATCCTTAGATTATAAAACACAAATTACCCAACAGTGGACAAAATAATTTCATCAAGCATTTTTTTGTCATATCAAACACATTTTATGTCTATCCCAAACGAATCGCGCTGATACCTAATTTTGTACTGTAACCACAAAGATTGCAGTACACCATTAAGTGCTAATCCTACTCGACAACTTTCTAATGATAACGGAAACTAACATCCAAAGCCACCCAAATAACTCAACAGGTATACCAATTGCAGGAAAGGACGTCATCCACTTAATTCAAATCTCACTTTTTAAATCTAAGGAAAAAACAATAAGTGCTCCAATGATAACCTTTAACAACTATAATAATATGGTTTATATGACACGTGTCCCTTTTAAATCAACTTGACGGCTAAGTAAATCATATTAATTCTTTCCTAACCAATATTTGGTACTACCAAATTGGACCAAGAAAAAGCGGTACGTACGTACTTCCAATTTCAAAGCTCTGTGATTTATAAATATTGCCAGAAAATTCACTTCTTTAGCATCCATCAACTTTTATATTTCAGCTGGTGTGTATTCTTGTTTTCAAAAGATATATGGAAATGAAGCAGATGACATTTTTTTGGGGAAGAAATAACTGGGAAAGTTTACAGATGTATGTATTGGATTTGGTTGCAGTGTTCGTGCTTTCTTTTATGGTGGAATGGCTGTCACATTCGAGATTTATAAGGTCAGATACAAACAACGTAGTTGCAGGGCTATTGCAAACGGGGTTGTATGGCGTTAGAATATTTTTGGCTTACTTGGTCATGCTTTCTGTCATGTCATTTAACGTTGGTGTCTTGCTGGTGGCAGTGGCTGGTTACACTATTGGTTTTTTAGTATTTGGGAGTCGAGTGTTTGATAAATCTGAGTCCGCTTCATATCACAAACCTTCCGATCTTCCTGCTCTCAATTGTTGATACGGAAATCGCCAATATGTGAGAAAAATTATGACTTTGTTTAACACGGTTACCTTGGTTATAAACTGGATTCGGAACTACTTTTTCTTCTTTGTGCAAAATAGAGAAACTATGTAACCGGACATGGGTGCATATCATGGTGTGCAGGAAGATCATATGCCCTCCAGCCCTGAGATGAAGTTCATATTGCATTAAGAGGATTTAGAACTTAATATTTATAAATAGTTGAATAAATTGACCTTATATATACAGTGTAATTTTCCGACGAAGAGGGTTGAACCCCCTTACACCCCTGATGATGTGCACTGTTCATTAACTCTCCTAGAAATGGTTGGCTGGAGAGCATACTTTAGGGAGAAAATGAGTAATTGCCCCGAAGTATATTTTAGAGTGTGCGTTGGTTAATCAAATGTGATTAGTCATTTTTATTTTTCTATATTAAAGGTGATGATAGTATGTGTTTCCCTTTTTTAATGTGTACATTGAAACTTATCGAACCCTCCTAGTTTCCTGTCTATATTTTCCTTAATTCTTTTTGTATGTCTCTCCCTTCTTTACAGTTCATTCTTCCTACACTGAAATTGTAAGCCGCAAGCTAATCGGATTTAACTGATCAAGTTCTACGGTATCCTACTTTTCCTGACCATCGCATGTGAGGCAAAGACATCTTGTCGCTTTTTATCTTGCACAATGGTAGATGTTTCCGGCTTTGGTGTATCATAATTTGCATTCAAACACTCCGATATGGTAATACTATTTTTAATCTTGAATTTATATTTTTTCAGGAAATTATTGTCCACGCACCAATCAAATACCGGAAAAATACATTTCATGAAAATGACTTCCGTCCTACCAAACCTGCTCGGAATGTAGTTGCAATGTCAAATCTTTTGAGACTCCAACATTGCACCAAAAAAGAGAGAAAATCCCCCTCTCCACGAGTTTGGACCAAGGAAAAGTAAGAAAAGGACCTGCCGCACATATAACACTTGCACTTCATACATTATATGCACACTATTTCCAGCTTCCCTACCTAAAACGTATTATTAACTTCCCGCCATCTAAAGTAGTTGAAGGTTAGCTTCTTCGGAAAAAACTGCTGCTCTTAAGACAGCTTGAAGCACAATGGAAACAACAATTTATCAATGCACAATCACCCACCAACCCTTTCCATCTGAAGGAAATATAAGGGTTACCACTAACCAGCGAAATTGTTGAAAGCTAACATTACGGGGAACTGAACGATGCAATTGCGTCCATTTCCTCCTGCAATAGAAGAGCATCAATAAAAGCATCCAAATCTTCTCCCTGCAGAACATCAACTATGGAATGAGTTGTGATGCCAACACGGTGATCAGTAACCCGTCCTTGAGGGAAGTTATACGTGCGGATCCGCTCAGATCTGTCCCCACTGCCAATCTATTCCACATGTGTAAATAATATACTATTATTATTCCAAAAAGGAAACAGAAGAAACATTGGAGAAAAAGAAAAAAAAGAGAGCTCCATCTCAAAGTAAATTCTACCTGTTCCATTCGAAGCTTGGATCTACTAGATTGATTGCTGAGTCGCTCAATTTCATATAGTTTTGCACACAATATTTTTAGTGCTTTGGCCCTGTTCTGAACAAATAGCAAAAAAAGCAAATGAGCAGGGAAATAGGTTTTTAGAAAAAAGAAAAAAAAAGAGACATCAAAGCAAGCAGAGGCTAACAAGCAATCAAGCCAGAATGGCTCGTAACCGAAAAATCAGCAATGATGCCAAGGAACACATATACCTCAATGAACTATATGATGGGTAGGCTTAACATATAAAACTATGATTAGATACTCGAAGAGGTGGACATCCTCAAAATTCTCGCTTGTTTCCTCCTTCAAATTGCTAAATATGTTCCTCAAGGAGACTAAAAGAATTGAGGAATCAAATTACAGCTTTATTTATTTCTGCAAATTCATCTCAAGTAACTAGCTCCTCTCTACCTCCACGAGATAGGGGTAAGGTCTGCGTACACAATACCCTCCTAGACCCCACTTGTGGGATTACACTGGGTTTTTTGTTGTTACGTCTCAACTAGCAAACTGCCGAAAGAATCAAATCAATAAAGGAAAAGCGATAGATATAGGCATATTCAAAAAATCAAGTAGTAATCTTTTTTTTTAACATTCCCAACCTCGTCTCGTGTAATACAACTAATGCACCTCGAGGTGCTGCCGAGGAACTGAGGGACCTTCTCGAGCACAGGATAGGTAATAGAGAGGGTCTAGACGTCGTAGAGAATTGAGAATTGAATTTTTTTTTTAAATTCTTTGAACTGGAATGGCGTCGAATCCACAACAATGCATCACAGCTATGGATTCCAATTGTTCTATTTTTTCTTTCATCGAATATGATCTACTACTATTATTTCTTTTTCCCATTCATTTTTTTCTTACGACACGATACTCAAATCTAGTTTGATGGCTAGCTCGCAGACGCAAGTATTGGACCGGGGTTTGTTGATGGATCTGGTCTGTCATTTCACCTGATTTGTACTAAGTAACGAGCTAATGAACCCCCTTCTTAGTAACTAAATATTTGCAACTTGACAATTACGATTTCCAAGGCTCAGCTCAGGACCCCACTACTCGTCGTATTTGCGGCTCACCTAGATGCCTTGCTGGTGCATATGTTCGGCCAAACCAACCTTTGCTTTCTCTGTGCTTGTTTTGAAAGTGACTACTAGCCTACCTACATTAGATTGTCCCTTGGCTGTAGGTCCTGACACAAGGTTAATATTCTAGCCCTTTGATGATTCCATCATCTATGATTAAGTTGCGAAAACTTCTGGATAGGTATCCCACATCTGAACCAAACTCTTTCAGTTATGCTCAGGTTTTAATCAAGGGTATTCGCCAGCAGCAAGACAAATGTAGTTTCCCGCACAAAGATACCAGACATGGATAAGTTCGACAAAAGTAGGCAGTTAGATAGTGAAATAATTTTAACACTAAGAATGTTTGATAATGATCAACACCCTCATGAGAAACTAAGTTTATAATTTGCTGTCTATTCAACCGCACTATCAAAGGTCAGTGAAGAAGTAATAATAATACAGAACATAGTACAAGAAGAAAGTAAGTAAAAGCAATACACTGATGTGATTTGCACGTTACATATCAACAAGATGAATTGGGCAGCTGAAAGCAAATTAGAATTCTATGATTTACCAAAGATTGTCATGGCATTTGGACAACAAGATGCACATAACAAACAAAAGATTGCTGCTCATAATTACACTAGGACTATGAATAAACACACGGCCAAGGGGCAAACTGCCAAAAGTTTGATCGCCTTACCATATGCTGGGAGCGCTGATCTTGTATGGCAACAGTTATCCCAGATGGAATGTGAGTGATTCTGACAGCACTGTTTGTGGTATTTGCATGCTGACCTCCTGATCCCCCTGATCTATAAGTATCAATTCTCAAATCTTCATTCCTCAACTTCACATCTAGCTGGCGAAGATTCAAAGATTAACTAAGCAGTCAGGAAACAACAGTGTCAACATTAAATGATCAACTAAAAAGAAACTAGCGCATATATCTAATCCAAATTTACTAGAACATGTGCATGAGCCTGTCCTCCACCCCCTCGTCTCTCCTTGCGTTCCTTCTTCTAAGGTGAGTCAGACATGACACATGAAATTTAAATAATACAACATAAAGTATGTCCTTTTGTTTTTTTAAGGGCAGAATAAAGTATGTCTATAGGCTCAAGCTATGGAAAGTGCTGTAGGCAGGGGTTACAAGACGTGCATCTATTGCATGCTAGAACACACGCTATACGTATATTTGTATATACAATATATGTATATTTGTATATATATCGTATAACACAAACACACTGTAGATGCATGAATATGCTATCACTCACAAGGACATGCTTCGTATCCTCCTAAGATCCTTTAAGCCAACCCCCAATCCCACCCTAGTGTTTCCCATGCATATGCGAATTATGAGATTAATAATATCGCAAGGAAATCATTTCCTTCAAAGGATAAAACTGCTGAAGAGCCCTGCATCAGAGCATCTAAAGTCCCTAGATGCAGCATCTTGGATCCTTGTGCACACTGCTCCCTTGATGAATTGCATTTATGCTTTTAAATCTATCAAATGCATTCTCACCTGATCTGCCTGTGGGAGAATTGCAACAGAGACAGCACTGGTGTGAACACGTCCACCCTTCTCTGTCATGGGCACTCGCTGCAAAGGAAGTAAATCTCTTATTTGGCTATATAAACTGCAGTCAAGCACTAGACTTACGGTGATACTACCTGAACTCTGTGAATTCCACTCTCAAATTTTAGTTTCCCGTAAACACCAGCTCCAGAGATAGAAGCAATAGCTTCCTGGCCATAAATTTCGCACAGTCAAAAACATACAATTGGGGCCAACAAAAACATGGTACACTATCATTTACTTGGAGGCATTGATGCCATTATTTGAAGCTTACAAGCTCCTTTTGATCCAACAATGTCAGTCGCAATTTCAAACCAACAATGGTAAAAATATTTCAGGTAATATTTCAGGTGATGAATGAAGCATGGTACACAAACCTTGTATCCTTTAAGATCAGACTCAGCTACTTCTAGAACCTCATATTTCCAGCCTTTTTTTGCAGAATATTTTTCATACCTGATGTTGAAATAATATCAGCATCAGGAATGAGAAGTTATTACTTGAACCAAGGAAATCCAGGAACTCAACTCATGTTCTAGTAACCCACATTTTGAATATGTCCATCGCAAATAAAGAAGCCTCTTCCCCACCAGTTCCTGACAATTTTTTAATTGATCATTATTGGAATTACCAAAAGAGGTCCAATGGAAGTAGAGGTCAAATGAAGTTAGGATACGTCTAGCTTCAATGAAGCTCATTACCTGCCCTCACTTCAAGAATGCAGTCCCTCTCGTCAGCATCATCTTTGGGTAGTAATGACTTCAGAAGGAGAACCTGAAATTTCTTCTCTCCTTCTGTGGCTTCACTCAATTCTTCAGAAGCCATCTGCTGCATGTCTTTGTCATCTTGGCATTCAGATATTACTGATTTCAGTTCCGCAATCTCCTAGAAGGGGGAAAGACAAAATAGCAAGATCTATTAGAGCAAGACTGAGAATAAGATGGGATAAAATGATCCTTGGGACAATATAGAAAAAAGGTATTTAATATAAATGTCAAGAGAAAGGCGAGGAAAGAAAAGATATCTCGCGAAAAAACAGAAAGCTAATGTGTTTGCTTACAACAATTTGCACCAAATGTAATAAAGCCTTAAAATAAAATTCAGAACGATGCTAGGTACATCTGCTACTATGAAAACTGATAAGTAAAACGAGATAAGATTCATAGGACCACTAATTAGACAATTTTTCTAATCCTCATATTTAAACGTCTTTGTTTGAGCTTACCTTGCTCCCAACAGAAACCAATTTAAGCACACATCAAGAATCAGATGACACAATAGAGTTTTCTGCATTAATTGTAGAACTGCTATGTGGATAATAGTTATACAACCCAACCACTCTTTTTGAGTTAATTTGTTCCAAATTATGTATTAACACTTATTTTAGTTGTATAACTATTTATGACTTGTTGGATGGTTTGGGTTGAGACCCGAGGGGCTTGGGTGAGTTTTGAAACACTTTGAACCAAAACTGCAGTTGCTGTATTTTTCTGATATCTGGTGCACCAGTTCGTGATAGCAGAGAAGAAGGAATTTCCAAGTTCGATGATAGCGGAGAGGTGGCCCAGCCCCTTCTCCATTTACCGCGATAGCGGAGGGCCGCGCAACCACGCTTACACTATATCAACTATACTTGAACTATTAGATAACCACAGTTGATGATAACATCACGGTGCCCATTGCTATTACAGAACCGTACATGAGATTTTCACCTCATACGGCTCCTCAGAGATCACAAATAAATCGAAGGGCCTCCGCGATCACGGACAGACTTCGAAAACCAGCAGCCATGTTTCAAGTTCTGTAGGATCTAAGTCACGCGTTTGCACTCTTTCTGAAGGGGATCATCATGAACCATCAAGGTAAGGATTCTAAAAACCCCTATGAATTATTTACATGATTTAATCCAAGTTTTTAACTTCAAATTCATGGGATCAGCCATAAAATTATGGACTCTAAACCTGAACCCCAAATAAGAAAAACAAGGATTTGAGTGGCGAAACGAACTTGGATTTGGAATATGAACATACATTTGGACTCGCTAGATCATGGCTAACCAGGAAAGGTCTTGGGTCTTGGGTTTTGACCCCGTTGACCACCTTGGGTTGACTTTGACGAACTCGAGGCTTTAGAACTGAGTCTTATGGGGATAATTAACCTCAAGAACTATTATTTAGCATAGAATTATTAGAATGTGGACGTCCGCTGCATTTGAGCCGAGTAGAGAAGCGTTGGAGCAATAAGGGGAGATTGGACTTGAGGTATGTTGAAATTTTACTTGCTACTGGAACTACTGGATATCGACCAAAAAGCTACTAGACCAGCATGTTTGATTCATATGATTCTATAATCGATAGCACCAATATATTATTTTACTTAACCTACCTCTCCCATGACTTCCCCGACCAACCAACCCGAATCTGCCTCGCAAGTCTCTAATAGTGGTTTTCCCAAGTTAAGCATGTTTAATAGAAATATTTGAACACTACAAGTTTGGGGGTGGCTTTGTATATGAGGAGACGAACGTATACATAGGAACAAGGTTAAAATCTGGGTTATGGTTATCGTTATAGCTAACACCATGTGTTTTGTGTGTGTTATCCGATACATGCCTATATTGAATGACTATGTGCATTCTTATATGCTTTACCAGCGTATGAAATGATTATTATAACAAGATACTTGCTAGTTAAGTACAAGTGCATATTTTCATTTAAATGCTAGGGTACCCAAAGTTCAATGTTTTGATGGCTTAATTGACAATCCCAAAGCAGAGTGAATGATTTTTATGGCTCAACTATACATCTCAAAGCAGAGTAAAAGAATTTATAAAAGAGATGTTTTGGAGTCTATGACTCCCAGAGTTAGAGTGTGGATCGATCATCCCGCATGAGTCATTGGTCCGTGTTTCGTCTTGGAACTCAGTGTACACACAGAATGCGCAAACGACAAAGCATAAGTAATTAAGCATTGCATTTGATTGCATTCATCTATGTTTACAACTTTATTGCATATTATCGCATATGCTTAATGTTCCAAAATGGTATGACATACTGATTGCATTTATGTGCCTTTATGTTCATGCATATTCCCGTACATGCTAAATGACGGATTCTTCATGTATATAGAATTTCAGCTGCTTTTATGCTTTATGATATAAAACATGGATAATGACATTATTCTCAGTATGTATTTAGCGTCGTCTCATTTTTCAGGGGACATCGAGGATGCATACTCAGTACCTTTGTACTCACCCCCTCTCTGTTTTTTTACTAGTGAGCAGTGTGGCTAGTATACGGGAAGGAAAAAAAGAGCAGTGTGGCTAGTAAAGTTTCTGAGCTTTCAGTCAGCAATGAGCCGTTCATTCTTCTACCGTGGTTGCTAAGTTTAAATTTTATTGTTATTTCTTTCATAATGTCACTCCTATGTTTTAAGTCACGGGTTTGCACTCTTCTTGAAGGGGGATCGTCACGAATCATCAAGGTAAGGATTCTAAAAACCCATGGACTATTTACATGATTTAATCCAAGTTTTATCTTCAAATTCAAGGAATTAGACATAGAGCTGTGGACTTTTTCCCCAAATAACAAAAACAAGGATTTGAGTGACCAAAAGAACTCGGATTTGGAATATGAACATATATTTGGACTTGTTAGATCATGGGTAATTCGGAAAGGTATTAGGTCTTGGGTTTGACCCTGTTGACTAAGAGTTGACTTTTTTTTCTTAATTTTGACTCTAACCAAAGTCCAAACTTTTAGAAATGAGTCTTATGAGTACAATTAACCCCGAGAATTGTTGTTTTTCATAGAATGTAGACGTTCGAGTCCACTTGAGTGGGGTAAAGCAGTGTTGGAGCAATAAGGAGAGCTTAGCCTAGAGGTATGTTGAGACTTTGACCTCTAAAAGTGGTTTTCCCAAGTTAAGCTTTTTTAATGGAGATGTTTGAATACTACAAGTATGGGGGTGACTATGTATACGAAAAGACAAGCGTATACATAGGAACCGGGTTACTGTTTGAGTTATGGTTATCTAAGTTGCTCGGACTCTTCACTTTCGGTGTCGTACCCGTCTCGACACGACATGGGTGTGGGTGTGGGTGTGGGTGTGGGTCCGTACTGGATATGGTTAACCAATTTTGGGTGCTTTGACCAAAATCGGAGGAGAAATTCGGGACATATATGTGCAATATTTCTGTAATCAAAACAAGAGCTAAGGTGAAATTAAAGAAAATGGTATACCTTGTATAGAAACTTCTATGCTAGTCCTTTTCCTTATATCTCATGGATTTCCTGTTGATCAATATTTTCTCCTCGGAATACCTTGTAAGTTTTCCACATAATGTCTCATAATTTAGACAAATAACTCTACTTTTAGATATTTGAATTATTTTAGGCGAATCTGCACACCCGTATACATACCTGGATCCATATCCCTGAATCTTAAAATTTAGAATCATGAGGGATCCAAACTCTTAGATCTACACCCGTATCGGACACCCGCTCCGAACAACTTAGATGGTTATAGCTAGCATTAATTATGTTATGTGTATTATCTAATACATGCCGATGTTGTATGATATTTGCATTCTTATATGCTTTGTAAATGTATGAAATGATCATTACAACAAGTTACTTGCTTGTTCATATTTTCATTTATATGCTAGAGTACATAGAGTTAAATGTTTGGATGGCTTAATTGTCCATCCAAGGGCAGAGTTAAATATTTTGATGGCTTAACTACCCATCCCAAAGTAGAGTAAAAGATTTAAAAGAGATATGTTGGGGTCTATGACTCGCATAATTAGTGTGTGGATCGTTTATTCCCTCATCACTCGTCCGTGTTATCCCTCCAATTTCAGTGCACATACCAGATGCGCAAAAGACAATCTCTTATTTGATTGCATTCATCTATGTTTACAGCTTTATTGCATTTTCCCGCCAGTATTGTCAAATGCAAAAAGCTTTAAAAAGTGCTCCAGGTCTATTGGGGCTTTAAGTGCAAACCGCAATTAAAGTGTGGGCTTCAGTAAACAAAGGAGCAATGAAGAAGAAAGTAAAAATATAGTATATATGTAATGCAAGAAGAAAGTAGCAAATTCAGTTATAGTGTTCTCCTAACAATTAGTATATCTCTTTTGCTGATTATATTTATTGTTTAGAGTCGCTTTAACTCTGCATTCTTATATGCTTTGTAAATGTATAAAAGGATCATTACAACAAGATACTTGCTCGTTAATATTTTCATTTATATGCTATAGTACATAGAGCTCAATGTTTAGATGGCTTAATTGTCCATCCAAGAGCAGAGTTAAATATTTTGATGGCTTAACTACCCATCCCATCCCAGAGCAGAGTAAAAGAATTTAAAATAGATATGTCGGGGCCTGTGACTCGCATAATTAGTGTGTGCATCATTTTTTTTTTGATCAAGTAGTGTGTGCATCGTTTATTCCCTCATCACTCGTCCGTGTTCTCCCTCCAATTTCAGTGCACATACCAGATGCGCAAAAGACAGACCATCTTATTCGATTGCATTCATCTATGTTTACCGCTTTATTGCACCTTCTCGCGAGTACTGTCAAAGGCAAAAAGCTTTAAAAAGTGCTCCAGGTCTGTTGGGGCTTTAAGTGCAAAGCACAATTAAAGTGTTGGCTTCAGTAAGTGGGCTTCAGTAAACAAAGGAGCAACGAAGAAGAAAGTAAAAGTATATAAGTAATGCAAGAAGAAAGTAGCAAATTCAGTTATAATGTTTTCCTAACAATTAGTATATCTCTTCTGCTGATTATTTATTGTTTAGCATTGCTATTAAGGATAAATCTCATGGCATTGAGGAACACGCCGTAGAGCCTTGCCTATAATAAAACGCAGGATAAGCGAGGCGAAGTACCCTCCCTAATCTTTTCTGAGTTTAAGGGCTGAAGCGCACCTTAAATGATCATTTTGACAACCCATTTCCTTGCATTACATGTTCAGAATGTTATGACTTACTGATTGCATTTATGTTCATGCATATTCTCGTATATGCTAAATGACAGATTCATCATGTATATAAAATTCAAAGGCTTTATGCTTTATGATATAGGATACTGATTATGGCACTATTCTCTGTATGTATGAAGCATCGTCTCACCTTTTAGGGGACGATTGATGATGCATACTGAGTACGTTTGCACTCACCCCCTCCCTTTTTTTCTTTTACTCCCTCCGTCCCAATTTGTCTGGCACTTTTCGCTTTTCGAGCGTCAAACGAGTTGTTCTTTGACTGTAATTTTTTCATGTCTTTAAATATTTTAAATTATTGTGACTTATAGTACTTTTTACGTAGTTTCCAAATATGGAAATTTTATTTCAAAAAATTTAAAGATTCTGTGTTCAAACACATGGTCAAAATTAAAAAGTTTGACTCTCGAAAAGCGAAAAGTGTCAAACAAATTGGGACAGAGCGAGTATTATGTTTATGCCCTCCCTTTTTTTTTTCCTTTTACGGAAAAGGCTCAAATATGTCATCGAACTATCGGAAATGACTCATTTATGCCACTCGTCAATAGTTTGGCTCATTTATGCCAAAATGGCTCATCCATGCCATTTTTCATTAACGCCGGTTTTACAATACCAGATATGACACGTGGCCTCCAATTAGAGGTCCACGTCGATGGCATAAATGAGCTAACTACTGACGAGTGGCATAAATGAGCCATTTCCAATAGTTCGATGGCATATTTGAGCCTTTTCCGCATACGAAATATAGTTCTTTGTATGCCTATAGTATGGTCATATTCATCCTAAAGTTACTGATCATGAAAAACTGGAGGCCACGTATCATATCTTGTATTGTAAAATTGGCGTTAATGAAAAATGGCATGGATGAGCCATTTTGGTAACGGCAATGACATAAATGAGCCAAACTATTGACGAGTGGCATAAATGAGCCCTTTCCTATAGTTCGATGGCATATTTGAGCCTTTTCCGTTTCTTTTATTATGTTTATGCAGTTTCGGTACTAGTGAGCAACGTGGCTAGCAAAGTTTTTGAGCTTTCATTCAGCAGTGAGTCGTACATTCTTCTACCGTGGCGGCAAGGTTTAATTTCAATTGTTGTTTATTTTATAATGTCATAGTACTCTTAGATGCTCCGTTGACTCATGTATTGGACTATGGCTTAGTACTTTCTTGAAAAGACTAAGTTTTTCTTTAATGCTCTAGATTTGCTATGGCTAATTGGTCACTCGGCAGGTTAGTCGCCGGCTCCGGTCAAGGATCCTTAGAATTTGGGTCATCGCAGAGGATGTATGTAAAACAGGAAGGTAGAATCTTTGGTCTCCCTTCCAGCCACACCAAGCATTGTGTTAGAAGGGGAGGGGAGGAGATGTATAGACAGTTACCAACATTAAAATATCATATGAAACGCACACCAGAACTATAGAAAGCGTCAGCTCATACAGCATGCAGATCTAGAGCCAAGTTAACTAAGCAATCAGTTTTTCTCATTAGAAAGAATTCATTAAAGATGTCAACCTGCACCAGATCAAGTTGAGTTACCTTCTGTTTCGCTCTTAACTCGCTTATGAGATCTACTGAACCTCTGAGCTTCCTGAGCTCTTTGTTGGCCGTTGAATATTCAGAAGGAGTTAATTCTGGCTGCCATTAACCAATATATAAGGTAAAGATTAAGGAGAAAAACAGAAGATTCAGATAGGTGTAGAGTGCACTTAATACAAAAGATTAAAGAAAATAGAAGCATTTATTTTCCGACATCACTAGTAGACGACAACAATATAGCAAGCACACAGTAGAGTTAATCTGAATTGTTACATTTAAAGTTAGTTCCTTTAGAATGTAAAATTTATCTTTCTTTCTTAGAAAGCGACATTTTTTTATGACTGTGGTGTCCGGGCCAGCTTGCACTCACCTCGACTAATTCCACAGGATACCTGTCACCTCCCGCCAGCAACAAGTACCAAGTGATTCTTAGAAAAAGACATTTCAATAGTTGTAAGTGCAAAAATGATGGCACTCCTCCAATTGATGTTCAATCAAATTCAACAGCACCAGTCACAAGAAACATTCATGCATTTGATTGCAGTACATAGGGTGAGCCCACCTGCTTCAGGCTTGGTGGACGGAGTTAGCCGACACTCATGCTTCTAGGTTCTAGCAAGCTGCCGATGGACTAGTCGAGACAAGTAGCCCGTACACACCGTCATCAAAAATAAAAATTAGAAAACAAGAGCAGAACATCTAGGAATAGTCAATCACCTGATCTAAAAAACGCTGAAGCTGAGCACTCCTGTTCTCAATTGCCGATAACCTTTGTTCCATTATTTTAATGAGGTCAATAGACAATTGAGGCTGCACCTCTGCCATTTATAAGAATCAAGTAACATAGTTAACTGGCCATGAATTAAATAGAAATATTTTAACTGGTACACACATTTTCTGTTTATAAGCTTAAAGCTCTTTTACTTGAAATCAATGGCCATGAATTAAATAAAAATTCTTTAACTGGTACACACACATTTTTCAGTTTAAAATGCTAAGCCCTAATATTCAGTTCATAGCTTCCCCCACTTTAGAACCCAAATTTACCAAAATAATTGGGTTGTTCAAGCATATTAAGTAGTATAATCATACTAGTACTAATAGCAATATAGTCGAAAAAGATGCCATTTTTATCAAATCACTGCATAGTTTTCATTTAATTAGTACATAGCATCATAAATAACACAACAAGCATGTTTTTTTGAATTATAAAGAAGCATATAAGGAAGTAGAAAGAACCTGTAGAATATAAACGAACAAGACTGGAAAAAGGGATTCTTCTAGTTGATAAATCTTTCTTTAGATTGGGGAGTAATTTAAATGACCCAATGATGGGTAGCCAAAACCTGTGATTTCTCATCCTTTATGTATAATTTCCTTATTATTTCAAAATGAGTAGCAGAAGAACAAGAACCGTCTTTTCATCCGGGGGTTGACACAGTTCGAAATTATGAGAATATCACTTTACCCCTCCTAATTTCTAACTCGAAAAACTTATGAGTCCATTTAAGTAAAAAGCCCATAATTATGACTTTTTTCCATCAGAGTCACGTAATTATGTTTTCTAATAGAAAAATTACAAAATTTTTACTTGCTAACACAAAAATCACAATTGACTGAAAATCTAACATTCCGATGAGTGACAATTCTTCAACTTTTATATTTTAACCCAGTTGTATTTTTATCTTATAAATACAGTCCCAATTAAAAGAGGATCAACTCAACCCATCCCAATTTTCGGAAAATATAGTTAACATATATGAAAAGCGTTACATTACGTTGGTCAGTAAGAAATTGAATTTTATGGAGCAATAGATACTACTACTAGTTATCAGTGCATCACAAGGTTATTAGTGAATAGAAAGTAATAATCTTGCGATAATTCTTTCTAGTTCATTGACTCTTTTAATTGTTTGATTGATTAGAGTTGTTTTCTTGGAGTATTTTACATATTACTTTTTAAACAAATTAAAGCTGTTACACCTCGTAGTTTTGTACGTTGAGATTCGCTAGGTGCTATTTGTTCAATTATAGGCACTGGAGTTATTGTCAAAGATATATGAGATTATATGTGCTTATCTTGTGGATATGAGGGTTTAAGCTCATGCAATAGGTCATGGAAGGATTGGAGAACAAGTGAATCAAGGAGATTAAGTAGGCGTTTGGCCATAGATACCAAAAACAAATTCACTTTTTTTGGAAGTTTTGAAGTTGGAGTTGGAGTTGGAGTTGTGTTTGGCCATAGTTTTTGAAATTGTAGTTTTTGGTGAAATGTAGTTGTAAAAAAGTGAAAAAAGTGAATTTTAAAAAAAAAAAACAAGTTTTTTGAGTTTTTGGTATTCCGGAATACAACTTCAAGTTGTATTCGGAATATTTATGGCCAAACGCCCAAAAGTGAAAAAAAATTCCGGAAAAAAGTGAATAATTTTTATGGCCAAACGGCACCTAAGTTTTTGGAACTTTGGAGAGAAGTTAGGCAAGATTTTGTACAATGATTTTGGTCTAACTTACGGAAAGAATATCTTTTAGCATATGAAGAGTTTTGAGGTAAAGCAAAAGCCTAAATTGAAGTTCAGGAAGTCTAGTTTCCAACGCAACAAACCACGCGTCGATCCAATATCGGAATCAACCGTTATGAGCATTTTAAGACAGACTGCCAGAGCAGGGATTAACTCTGCGCAAACGCGCCTGGAGGTGGCGCGAACGCGCAGAGGAGCCAGGGGATGACTCAGCGCGAACGCGCCCCAAGGTGGATTGAACGCGCTGAGCAAATTCTAGGTCGGTGCAAACCGACTCTAGAACATTATAAAAGGGGGCTTATGTCACACCCCAATCTTGGTAAGGCGTGATTGGCACCCGGCACCCTACTGGGGCCGAGTGAACCAAACTGTACTTGCGTCATCTATGTCTCCAATGGCAAAATAAGGCCAAGAAGGTCAACTATGAATATAATATCATGCATACGTATATGTACAATGGGCCTGCGACGTCAACATGTCCACTAACAAAACATAATTGAGCTGTACACAGGAATCTGTCTGCAAAGACTTTAAGAACATGACTGAAGTACATAAGTCGGGACAGGGCCCCCGACATACCCTTAACACAAAATACATAAACAACCCAGACTCGGCAATGCTCCGGGAAGAAGTGGAGCCCACCAATCAAAACTAGTACCTGAAAACAGCCTACCGCGGAAGATCCTCGTCCCGTCTATCTACACCTACGGGCATGAACGCAGCGTCTATAAAAGAAAGGATGTCAGTACGAATAATGTACCGAGTATGAAAGGCGGAAATGTAATACAATAAATATATACTGCAAGAAGAAGGATAAGAGTCAACCTGGCACTTCTGACTTACCAATGAGAATCTAGTACGCATGTCCCTTAATACTCTCATATCTTCCACTATATCCATGAACAATACTGTATCTCTAACTTACTTATCGTCCTAGTGTTAACTGCCCAGCTGATCAGTGGTAACTGCCCGACCGGTCGTAGCACGATCGTAACTGCTCGTCCGATTATCGCTCGACGGTAGAGCGCAACTGCCCGACTGATCAGTGGTAACTGCCCGACCGGCCGTAGCTCGGTGGTAATAACTGCCCAACCAGCCGTAGCATGATGGTAAATACATAGCTGCCCAACTGGTTGTAGACCAGTGGTAAACACATATCTACCCAACCGACCATAGCCCAAAGGGTAAACACATATCTAGCCAACCGACCATAGCCCGGTGGTAACATCTGCCTGACTGGTTGTAGACCAGTGGTAATTATAATCGACATCATAACCAAACTTCTAAAAGTACTCTCTATACACCTCCCATAGTCATTACTTAACCCGTAGGGTCTACATAATCTCATAAGACTTATAAGCACAGCTCAAGCAATTAGTACTTCTTCCCGCTTGACTAAACATTAGTACTTCTTCTGTTAGAACCCGTATTTTTGTACATTGGAACAACCCGGATTAATTATGTTAAGTTAAGGACAAAACTATTTCGGGATACAAAGTCGGGATTTTTGACCTTTGATTTTATTTTGAGATATAAGTTGTGCATGAATTTGTTGGTATGGAACAATTAGGAAAATTTGGGACCAAAAGTGATAAAATTGGAAGTTGAAAATCATCCACAAATTCCATGTGTAGCCGTGTAATGTGGAGTGGCCCACACCATTTTGTGTCATCTTTTAATTGATCCAACACATTAATGTGGGCCAAGATTTTGTACAACTCAAAAAGGGGGAATTAAAAGATGACCACTAGTCATCTTTAGTTCATTTCAACACTTAGAAAATAAAAGAAGTTGAAGACCCTCCATTGAAGGCTCTCGGCCAACTTCAAGAAAAATCCACTCCCATTTCTAGCTCTTCTAAAATTAATTCCTTGGTGTAAACCCACTATATTGAGATCCCTAAGTAGCGTGGAGGTGTCGTTGGAGCGATCAATCAATTAATTCTCATCTTTGGAAACCCTAGGCTATTGGGAAATTGAAGGAGAAAGGTAAGAATCATTTATGCTTTGTATGTTATAAAGGTTGTTTGTATCTTGTAATATGTAAAATTGGATGAATATCATGAAATATGAAATGTTGGAAGTGAGTTGTGTATGTGGAGCTTGAGCGTGTAAATGGGTGTTTGTTGTGTTGTGTTGAAACTATGAATTAATGCCTAGTTAGTTTGTTATGATCATTGTAAGGTGAAGAACGATTGAGAATCATCCATATATGTATATGTGTAGTGTTGGTCGAAATGGGTCATATTATATGACAATGAACGAATGAATATCGCTTAATGTTTTAGTCGTCGTCGTTGTGAATTCTATGTTGGAAATGAATGTCTAATGACTTAAATTGATGTTGTAGTTGTTGTGGACTGATTTGGAGATTATTGTACATTTAATGTATTTTGTATATTGATGAAAATAGCATTGTTAGAATGTGAATTGTGGATGCAAATCATGATTTGAAAATGAAGAAAAAGTTATAGGGGTGTCTCGGGTTGAGGGGCGAATTCGGCCAAGTTGGAGAAAAATTTGGATTGTTGGAAATGTTGTATGAATTGCTTAGGATGTCTTTAACTATTGTTGGTATGGGTTCGGGTTAGTATGTGAATGTATAAGCGTCGATCTTGGCTTGAAGGTAAGCCGTTGAATCGAATTCATGAATGTTGTCGAATGATGGAAACGAAAGCTATTATTGTTGTATTGCCTTCCGGATTGGTTGTTGATGTTGCTAGGTTGTTTATTGTGGTTGTTGTTGATTGTTTTGGCCGAGTTAAATTCTCGGGGTGTCCTATTTACGGGGAAATCTTTAAAATTTACGTAGAATTAAGGGCAAATTTGGAATTTAAGGCCAAAAAGTCATTAGCTAATGTTTGGCATTTTATGACTTGTTTGTAGACATTGGGCAGCCCGAATCATAGGTTGGATTTAGCTTGAGTTCGGATTATATTGGAGAGCGTTTGAGGTATGTAAAGTAACCTTTTCTTTTGGCATGCCTTAGTTAAAATAGGCTATGATACGAGCCTCTAGGAAACTCTATTCTCGCAATCCGAGCTTGTCTATGATTCGCATGTGTTCCCTTGGTATTCTTGTGCTAATATGCCACAACATTGATCCTTATATCCTTGGAATTCATAATTTGTAAAGATTTCATGAAAGCTGATTTTTGGTTTTAAAGCTTATTCTTTAGCGATTCCAAAAGTTCAATCGCTCATAACTTTCACAGAAAAGCTCGGATTGCTTTGAAATTTTCGTAGGAGTTTGTATGATGTAGGATGAGTATGTTTTCCATAGGCGGGCCCAGCTCGGGTCTACACCCGTCCGTGGGTCCCGCGATGCCCTTTTATGTAATTTAGACAATTTTTGAAAGAAAATGTTGTGATTATTATTCCGATTTCAAATATGACTATTTTACTTATCTTTTGGATTTATGACAATGATTATATGCATATGATTACTCACTACTCCGCTCGTGCGTTCTGTTATATCTTTCGCCGGGTCCCGGGCCGGTTCTGTTGTCGTGCGCGTTTTGATTATACTCCGGTGTTATGTTGTGCTTATGGTTCACCGAGCTCCTCGCTCGAGGGCCGAGTTCCACTATATTTGGTGATATCTTGTGTATGGTGATATACTTGTGTATGATATGTGACGGGATACGGAGATTTGAAACTTTTCGGTGTTATCTTGTGTTATGGCGCCATCGACGACGGCGACCATATTTCCCGTGCCTATGCATGATTTATATTTTGAAGTAACATTTTGATATTTTGGAAATGCATTTACTTTCCGTATCCCTATTTCGATTTCGACTCGATTTGTATACTACATTTTCTCGCTTTGCATACTCGAGACATATTTCGTCTTGACCCCCCTTTCTTCGGGGTCGCGTTTCATGCCGCCCGGTACGGACGCACGGTTGGTGATCCATCCGTTTAGGAAACACTCTTACGCTATTTGGAGTGCTCCTCTCATTCCGGAGCTTATATTTTGGTATATATTCGTCCGTTGCATTTGTATATATTTGTTCATGGGTACGGCGGGGCCACATCCCGTCATATGATTACGTCTGTCTACATTTAGAGGTACGTGGACATGTTTGTGGGTTGTGCCTACTTACGTACGATTGTGTTTGTATATGTTGTGTTTGGGCGATTTCATTCGCCGTGGCAGCCTTGTCGGCCCGCATATCTTATTATATGAACGTAAACCCTCACAATCATAAAATAAACACATATAATCTCATATATCTCCTGAAAGGTAGGTCGAATCTCAACATACAAAATTACGGGGTGTAATAGCTTACCTTCTCATTTTTCATCCAAACACCCCTCCAAACTTCCCAAACATTCTAGAACTTTCCCCCAACTTTCGTTTATAAAATTTTAGCGCGAATTAAGTGGAGTCTCCGGATTTAGGTTCGGACAGCGTATAGTCGCGATTATAATATCGTATTGCGAGGGATTTTGGCTTGGATCCAAGGCGGGTATTAAAGATATTGCGGCTCTAGCAGGAGCAAGGTATGAATCTTTCCTTATTGACATTGATTTAAGTTTATTTACGGGGTAAAAGCTATTCAATGATCGTATAATGAAATTGTTGGTTGAGCAATTGGATAAACATCGTGTGGGATGTTTTATGGAATATTGTGGTATGGATGATGATGTTGCTGACGTTGAGTTGTTGTTGTTATGTCAGTTGTTGGTATTGTGATTTCGGGCTAGGAATATAAACAGGAGAGATGCTGCCCGAATTTTGGCAGAGTCTAAAGGAGTTTAATTTAAAGACTTAAGATAGGCATATGTCAATAAGCCTAACTGTAGTATGAATTCTCTTGAATGTAGATTTACGAGCTTAGGAGGATAAGCATTAAGTAGTAGGAGATCAAACAGGTATGTTAAGGCTAGTCCCCTTCTTTCCAAAGACATGATTCCTTTGTTATGAACCCACACATGTTTTCCATAATATCCTTATTCCCAAAAAGCTAGAAGTTCATGATTCTCAAAGTTCTTATATTGCTAAAGATAGATGTTTCCTATGATGATGATGATGATCCCATTTCTAGAGATTCCAAAGTTTACAGTCTTGATGCTATTATGAGATTATTGAGATTGTTTCATGATTTCCTTGATTTCACCTATTGTTATTGATCTCACCTTATGATAATTGTTTCTTCAAGGTGAGATATAATGATGACGATTGCTTCATAAAATAAATCGAAGGTTACCGACCTTACGTCACTCCGATAGAATTGTAGCTTTTAATTGGGCTCTCATGCATGCTTGATGTATTTTAATAACACCGTGCCTATATGGCCGGGTAGACACCACTGTAGTGGGAGGCTATGGATAATGATAATAACACCGTGCCTAGACACCACTAGTGGGCGGCGTGAGATGGTTACCCCGGACGTGGGCTAATGATTGTGTTATATATGTATGAGAAATATTTTTTTTAAGAAAGCTAAGCATGCATGATATCCGCCTTACAAGGCAATTAGATATACAGGTTAACTTTATCTCATGTTGTGTTCCATACTTCTTCTTATGTTATTTTCATGCCTTACATACTCAACACATTATTCGTACTGACGTCCTTTCTTGTGGACGTTGCGTTCATGCCCGCAGGTAGACAGGTAGACGGACCTGATCCTTAGGAGCCTTATCAGTGAAATTTCAGAAAGGCTCCAATTGTCCTTGTCACGACCCGAGCTACGGGCCGCGACGGGTATCCGGGGCTAACCACCGAACACCACTCACTTACCTGCTTAGCGTTTATTCATACTATATGCTCATAATCATATAAAGCGTCATTTTCTAAAATACATTAGCCTTTATAAACATAAGCCCTTGGCTATCAAAATAATATATATATGCATATACATACAAAGCCATGGGACCGGACTACCCACACCGCGTATCTACGAGCCTCTCTTTGGAATACTAAACATACGGACGGGACGGGACCCCGTCATGCCCAAAACATGAATATACGGATATATACCAAAAGAGAATTCAATGGCACTTCCGAAAAAATGGAGTGCTCTCGAATCACTGCTAGCTCACATGAGTCCGGGTCACCTCCCTGTCTACTGTGGGCATGAACACGGCGTCCGAAGAAAGGACGTCGGTACGAATATTGTGTGAGTATGTGAAGCATAAACAATAATGAAGCATCAATAAACTGAGGAGGCATAAAATAAGGAGCAATCTGTAACTGACCGAATCATAAGAAAGATCATATATATGCTTACTTACTCTCAAGCTTATCATCATCATATCATATGTACATAATCATATATGCTGCCCGACCATATAGGTGCGGTGTAATAATCAGTAACAATAACATCATCATTGGCTTTGCGTCCGGGGATATTATCTCATACCGCCCCAGGTGGCGCGCCCGTACCGTTTGGTCATGGTGTATAATAGCGCCCGCTTTGGCGGTGGCCGCCCGACCATATAGGCGCGGTGTGATATCATCATACATTCATTACATCATACTTATCATAACATGCTCATCAAAATTATGCTTTCCATAACATACTTATTATAATATGTCTTTCATAATATACGTATCATAACTCATCATAGTATGCTTATCATCATATACTTATTATATTACATGCATAGAGACTCTTAGCTATTCATACTTGATCGGGGTGACGTAAGGTCGTGGACCCCCGTTGTCACTATGGAACATTCATACGTATTACCGCCTCGCACCTTGAAGGAACAAGCATGAGGTGAGTGGACATAATGATCAATACCATTTGATTACATATATATAGCATCATTAGCTTCTTAGAGCATCATGTCAAAGGCTATAGTATTTCTAGACTTTAGCTTACTATCATAGTCATCGTATGTCTTATCTCGTATAGCTATTCATGAATGAGGATCTTTACTTTCTTAGAGATAGGAACATTCATAGTAAAGGAGGAAATTCATGTCATATGACTCATGCCTTGGAAAGAAAGGACTAGCCTCGCATACCTTTGCCGCTTTACTATTCTATTGCTCGCTTGTGCTCCTTAAATGCACTCGTATACCTTCAATGGAATTCGTATCGACATTAGCTATATAATCGGGAAAACATGTTCTCTAAAGCGATAGAAATTTGGGCAGCATCTCCTTTGTTTATACTACTTTCTCCATATTTCATATCAACTCCCAACATTCATAATAATCATCACAATATCGCTAACAACAATCGTCATTCATTCATACGATTCGCATTTCATAATTCACCTCAATTTCCCATAATTATGACTAAAAATCCATCGTCGCATTCTTTCGTATCCAATACTCATTTCATGTTCTATAGGTCATTTATAACACATTTATATCATCAACATATTCATTTCTATGATTCAATTCACTACTAATCACTAATGACAATATTCATCCATTTAATGACCCATTTGTGGTGCTCTTCTACAATCCATGAATCTCAACTTAAAAATACTTCAAATAGCATGTAAGGGTCATGAAACTTACCTTAAACAATAGAGGAACAAGCTTGGAGTGGTGATTCACCCTTAGCACCAAAACCTAGTTCATCTCTCTTGGATTTCTTGACTTGGATGACTTTTAATGGGTTTCCTTCACTTGATTCTCTTGATTTCTTGTTGTTGATCTTAGATTTCTATGGTTTTCTCATGGATGAAATGTTTGTAACACTCTAGAGGCTTCTTGTGTTGTGGAGGAATGAAGGGGAAATGAAAATGAAATGGAAGGAAGTCCCTTATATAAAAATGCAATTCAGCCCGATGGGAATATACGGACCAACATACGGTCCGTATAAAACATACTGACCGTATGTTGGACCGTATAATTGGTCCAGTGCCTCATGCCATTCTGGGTCAAATCTACGGCTGGACATACGGCCAGTAGATTTTATACGGCCAGTATGTCTGGCCGTATGTTTGCCCAGTTCTTCGAGTTTTGTTTCGTCGACTCGTTTGATCTCCGATCCTTATGGAACCTTCTTAACACTTGTTCAACACTTCAATATCATTCGAAGGGATGTTATAACTCTTTCTTGGGACATCATTAACTCAATGCTCATAATTCTCGTCCGATACACTAACTTAAGTCTCGCTTCTCTTAACAACTTTCTTTCCTCAAGTCTAATGCCTTTGAAATTCTTAATTAGCATCATCACATACTAGTTCTTACTTGTCCAAACCTCATATACATCGTACCCCTCATTAGTCTATCCACTGTACTCTTAAGGGGAAATTCTCAAGGTGTAACAGTCCTAGAGCTGCAGCTTATTGGTACTACTCTTTTGTGCATATACTTGGGCACGGCGGAGTCCTGCCCCGTCCTTATGGATTCCTGTATTCTATATATAGAGGCTCATGGACCGATGCATGTATCTAGATATTTCGTAGTCTTATCAGTACATATTGATGTATAGTATTTAGACAGCCTTGTTGGCTTATGTTATAGGTATAGTTGTTGATGATTACATAGCGACGTGCCATTATCTTGTGATACATGTCCTTACAGAGTATGACGCATATGAGCTAGCTTATGGACCACCTGGAAATGATTATGAGATGTATGTTTAGAGGCACTCGGTAGATTAACTCCGGGTGCCCGTCATGACCCTCTAATTGGGTCGTGACAAGAGCCCTCGGGGGCTCTTTTATAAATTCAGAAAAGGTAGAGGAGTACAACAATAAATAAAATAAGAAAAAAGTATAAAAAGGAAAGTGAATCTAAATTCCCTAATTTGTTCCAAAGCTCCTGAACTATGTCGGCTGGCTCGTCTCCATGGAGACTCATGGAAATAATCCTCCATCACAATCAACTCGAATCCAGGAGCTCTGAACTTATCTGTTGCCGATCTATGCTCTTCCTCATCTCTTGCAGCTGAATCTCACGTATTTCCTTCTGTGTGCTTCAACTATTATCATTCAGGTGAGTTCTCACTCTTCTCTTCTATCTTCTCTCTGTGTTGGATGTTAATGATGATAAAATGATCTGCATCTGATCTGTGTTGTTGTATTTCTTGTTGATTTGCCGATTTGACCTCTGTTTGTGATATGTCGTGTCTTTGTACCATAAGAGTTGCTTCTGTACCCATATTCCATATTCCCTCTACTCTGTGTAGTTCTTGTTGATGAATCTGTGTTGTTATATTCATGTAAGGAACCCCCCACCCCCTTTGAGTATTGTAGATGCATATGATTTTGCTCGTTCATTTTTTAGCTCGACTTCTCAGATAGGGGATTTGAGATTTGTCATTGTTAAGAATCATCCTTTCTTCTACCTCTAGTTCCTTGAATGTTTGGCATATTACAATACCTTTATCAAGTGCTTGATTTGCCAAAGCATCTGCCAATTTGTGTCCTTCCCTTAATATGTGGTAAAACCTTATCTGCGTAACTCTACTGATTTCCTGTATCTCCAACCATATAGAAATGTAAAAAACTAATACAATATTAATAACGAAAAATAGTAGAATACAAAAGGTCCCCAACTTCATCTTTTAATTTCTTCAGTTCTAAATTTAAAAGAGTTTTTACGTTCTGATTCCTCATTGGAACTTAGACATTTAATAAATTTACAATTCAACAAAATATAATTAATAACTTTTTTTGATATATTTTGAGTAAGACTGTTATAGATAGGTAATTTTACAAAGTGTGTACCGTTATAATTTAGATGTTGTTATAGATAAAAGATTGTTATAAAGAGGTTAAATATAACGTAAAACCCGTTCCAAAGAAAACATGTCTGATATAGCAAAATATTGTTATAAAGAGTGGTTGTCACGCCTCAAATTGGACAAGCGGGACTGACACCCAATGCCTTACAATTACTATCGAGTTAACCAACCTATCATAGTATACTTAACATAATCCTTTCATGATTACAATTCTTAAACATTGGAAGAAACGTTTCCAATCATAAAAAGTGACACCAATGGCCTAAAGTTTGAAATACCATAAAACATCATAATCTTTAAACCTGTGAGACTTCAATATAAATGACCAAACATAATTTAGCACACTACGTTTATGGACCCTCCGTGACGTTGTGAATGAAAAGAATGCTGAGACAAGGCCCCCATTATACCCAAAAGAAAGTGTTAGTTCAGCTCCGACCTGTGCACTCAAATAACCAGGCTCTTTGAGCAGATATGCAAGAGTGTAAAGTATGGAATAATTAAATTAACATGAGAATTTTTACATGAAAAACTCCTTTCTCATGGGAGGAAAAACCAAGACCTGCCTCTTGTAGGATTCTCAAACTCTCCAATAAACTCGAGCAACTTTTAAGGTTACAACAACTTTTACACCTAAGAAATTGTTCCAAACAGCCCTTCCCCCCCCCCCCTCTCTATTCCTAGACAATTCTCTCAATTATTGCTCTCTCCCTAACTCTCTTCAATGACTCTACACAGCCAAAGAAGTCGCTTACAAACACAAAACAATACCTACTACAATCACTATGAAGTCAATCAAGATATTATCTTGGAACAACAAGAACCTAACTATTAAAACTCAAGCACAGATGATTGTCGCGGTTCGCTTTTTCATGCGGGTTTAGGGCGTAAAGAGGCTACTACAAACTTGTTGGTGCTCTTTCGGACTTTGTTTTAAAAGATTCGCCACCTAATTTTTAGGAAATTAGGAAAACTAGGGGTGAAGGGTTTATTCAAATAACGTGAGAAAACCTTTGTAATCCAGAGTTCTAGGTAAGGGTTTTGATGATCCCCTGGGGAAGGTGTTAGGCACCCTAGTATTAAGGATCCATACTATACGGTTGACCTTCGAATTCTAGTGTTTGAGTATTTGCTTAAACTGTTTATTTTGTGTTTATTTTCCTGTAAAAAAGAACTGTCATGCATATCATATTTTTTGGAAGAATTTGAATATATTCCCTTTATTTATAGGGTATCGTAGTTTGGGATTTATTATATCCGAATATAAGTAGTCTCCTTTTATGTACAAGGAATAAGTATAAGTTTGTTAAGACGTGTAAAAGAAATGTTATTTTAAGTTATTTATTTTGTACTCATACATCGGGGCTTGGGTTGACTCGCATTGGTACGTTTCAGTTTTATTCAGAACTTTATATTACGCGTAGGTTCTTTAAATGTTTATAAAGGCATTTTATATTTGAACGAGTATATCCCATCTGAAAATGTAAGCTAACTTGGGCCAACTTTGGGCCAAAAATAATGTTTCATGTTAAAAATCCTTCGTTTGCCTCTATTTTCCAGAAATGGGTATTCATAACTTGGTAAGAAAAAATTTGGTTTTTGTTTAAGTTAAAAAAACTCGGTCCAATACTTTGTAAAAAGGATTTGCCACATATCAATATAGGTTAAAGACAATTGCGTTAAATCTATCTTTTCAAAACTGAATCTTGGGAAATTCAGCTATTAAGTTAATTAACTCATTTTTTGTGAAAATACCTCTATTATATAAAACGTGATTACCCTTTAAACTTAGAAAATTAATAGTGATTTATTTTTTGAAAGCAGTTTCGCAAAGGTCTCATTTTTTGTACTTTAGTTTATAAAAGGCATTATGTTTGAGTCCGTGGTTTTTTGAAAATCGCGTACGGGGACCTAAAGTCGACTAAACGACATAAGAACCGTCATCCTAAGATGTCTAATTCCAATCATAAAGATTTTCCACTATAATATGAGTTGAATACACATGAATACATACAAATAAAATCATACATATATGGAAATAAATTTAAACTAGGGCGTGCCAAGCCCTTAGTGGCCATTTTCACCCACGGTTGGGCCTTCTGCGCGCTTCGCTATTATTTTCTTCTCGGACTCGATCTTAATTGAATAGAGGTCCTATTGGGCCTTTGGCACAACATGAGGCTAGTCTTTGACCCGAATGGTCATGCAAGTGGAGGAGGAAAAGAAAAAGGGGACCCGGTTAGTTTATAAAACACTGAACTTATCACCAAAATAATAAAGACTATGAATAGTATATAAAAACACAAAAGGTACCTGCATTGTTCTATACTTGCCCCTCTCCTCCTTGAATGGATTTGCCTTGGTTGGGAATTTTGCAATGGCATGGGGACTGAGTCCTTGCCTTATATCCTTGATGTCGCACAAGTTTCAAGAGGCTTCTAAGAACCCCAGGCATGGCTAACACCAAGAATGTCACGACCCAACCCCGTAGGTCGTGACTAGTGCCCGAGCTGGGCACCCAAACACACTTATCAAACAGAATCACATACGGATGGCTTATATATCTATAAATATCAAACGTGGCTCCAAATGGACGCATACAAACGCATAAATTTCCACAAAAAAAAGCGTAAGGCTGTCATAATATACATAACATGTCAAAGATATACACACGCGCGGCGGGCAAGGGCCGCCACGGCGGATGGGCCGCCCAAACACAACTCACGCGTCGCATCCGAACAAAACGCGTACATAACCAGGCACGTGTGTGTCTACGGACCTCAATACGGAATAACGAGAATCGGATGACGGGACGGAGCCCCGCCGTACCCTGGATAAACATAATCATATACATCGGGAGAGTATATACCCAAAATATCGGCTCCAGAACAAAGGGAGCACCCTGAACAGCAGAATGGGAATCCTACGCCGGTGGATCACCAAAACGCGTATCTGAATCTTTACCTGCGGGCATGAAACACAGCCCCCGAAGAAAGGGGGTCGTGGAATATGTGCGAGTATGCAAAGCGAGAAGTACGTAAAACGAAGTCATAACCGAAGTAAAGTGCACCGAACGCAAGCATAATAAGCCGAATACCAAGATACTTACATCTGACCTCCAAATTATACATAAGCGGTACAGAAGACAAATAGGATAATCAGGATGTCAAAATGCTTCGCTTTCTTTTGAAAAAAAATATTTCTGCCTCGTATATACGGGAAATCAAACATACCATACGAGCTGACATTATCCGATTTGCCGAGGAACGTACGGCCCGATCCATATATAACATAATAATCATAACGTACCGTCGTATTATCATACATCATACCCCATATCATATTGTATCATCAAATCATCACATATCACATACCACATATACACACACGTACATGCGGCCGGGAACCCGGCGGTAATATCACATATACACATACCGCGGCCAAGAACCCAGCGGTAATATCACATATACATATATACACATATACCGCGGCCAGGAACCTAGCGGTAATATCTCATATGCACATACCGCGGTCAGGTACCCAGCAGTCTACATCACATAGTGCGCACGATATCATAACCGGCCCGGGACTCGGCGAAAGAAGTAATAACATAATGCGCATGCATTCATAAGTAACCAAATACGGTTTAAAACATTTTCAAAGATTTAATAAGTTAATCAAAACGAACCATCGTTTATAAGCCACAACAGTAGTCAAATCAGATTTTCTTCCGAATACCACTCGGGAACATATCAAACCGAACTTCAGAGATAATGGTCACGTATCGGAATCATAAGTATACGAATAAACATTTCAGGCCCAACAAACAAATATATAATCATATTAAGTTCTTTTCAAAAGGTCGTTAGTACTACACAAAGAAAAGTCGCGGGACCCACGGACGAGCGTTACCCCAATCCGGGCCCGCCTACGAAGATCATAGTCGTCCTACGTTATCGAGTCATTGTTACAAATTCAAAAGATAAGTAAACTGATCGTACTTGAAATTGGAATAATAGTCATATCATATCCTTTCAAAAATCGTCGGAAGTACATAAGGAGGGTCGCAGGACCCACGAACGGGTGTCGACCCGAGCCGGGCCCGTCTATGGAAAACATAATCATCATACATCAAGGAATCATTTTTGAGCATATCGAGGCAATCCGAGCCTTTCTGTGAAAGATACGAGCGTTCGTAGTTACGGAACTTTTAAAAGCCAAACTTTTTGTGCAAAAGTCGAAAATCAAATATTTCAAAGGCATAAAGGCCAATATTTCATCATACCAACATACGAATTTCCAAGGAATGAATAGGGTCATAAACATGCTCGGATTGCGGGAATAGAATTTCCTCGAGGCTCGTGTCATTGTCTATTTGTAACTAGGCATGCCAAAGAAGAAAGAATGGAGTTTTACATACCTCGAACGCACCCAACGCTATCTCAAACTCAAAATAAATCCAACCTACGTCTCGGGCTTCCCAAGGTCTACAAACAAGTCATAATATGCCAAACATTAGCTATGGACGTTTAGGCATTTAATTCCAAACTAACACTAAATTCTACAGAAATGTCACGACCCAGCCCCGTAGGCCGTGACTAGCGCCCGACCTGGGCACCCGTACGTACCAAAAGCCCAAAAATAATAACTCAAGTATCTGGGATAATTTGGGCAGAGTTTCCTCTGTTTTTCTTACTAACCAAAATTAACCTGCACACAGAAAATACCAACAAGGCCATACAGAGCCAACATATCCACACACACATATATAGGCGAGCCGGCAAGGCTGCCATGGCGGGGGAACTTCCCAGAACATATCGCATATACATATACTGTACAGACATAGCCATAACCCACATACATGTCTACAGGCCTCTAACATACATAACGGAATCAGAAGACGGGACAGGGCCCCGCCGTACCCAAATAAGTACATGTACAGAATGTATGACAAGTACATGTACGAAGTATATACCAAAAGTACAAGCTCGGATCAAGGGGAGCGACTCCAAACGACGGACACGGATATCCTACGCCGGTGGCGTATCACGCGGTGCGTCGTACCGCGGGCATGTAGCGCGGCCCCCGAAGAACGGGGGTCGGTACGGAAGTGTACCGAGTATGTAAAGCGGAAAAGTAACGGTATAATCATAACCAAGGACGGAATGCGAGAAAATATAACAGACGGAGCTATGATTAAAATCAAGTATAAAAGGTAATACCTTGTCCGAGACCTCGAAAAACATAATGCATATCAAATCATATGATGTCATGCAAACATATATCGTGTCCCGGCCCTCTGATAAGGGACTCGGTAAGTGAAGTCATGCATAACAAAATCATGTATCATGTGTGCAGATGACGTGTCCCGGCCCTTATTAAGGGACTCGGTAACATGGAATCATATCTGTCAAAATCATAGATCATGTATACATAACGTGTCCCGGCCCTCTACTGCGGGTCTCGGTGAATAATAATCAGGTGCCGTCCTGGCCACCATCCCCGTATCATCATATCATAATCATACAAATAACGTGTCCCGGCCCGCAAGTACGAGGGACTCGGTGAATAATGCAAAGAAGTGCGCGCGAGAACATGTCCTGGCCCGGGCTCAGTGAAAAGACATATCATAACTTGCACGAACAGAGTAATGCAGAAACATATGCATATAAGTCCAGACTTAATAGACAAATCAACAATAAGTCATAATTCGTACCTTTCGGATGTCGTGACGGATTATGTCAAAACAGAATTTTTTTGAGATTGTTCGTACGAAGCAAATGTATCATAGGGCTCACGGAATATTCAGAATGATCGTTTCTTAACAAATGGACAATTCAAATGACATATCACTACAAAGAAATCGGATAACGATCATAGTGTATATGTAGGCCCTTTTTGGGGATGGCACGATTACTTATATCGAATCATGTCTCTGGGACCATAACACATGTCAAAATATATCATAGATTCGTCGTATTTATCATTTGACAACGGTACAATGATCACAAGATTCCTTTAAGTATTATATAGAAATAAACCAATTAAAACCATAGTAAGAGGTCTCGGAGTACGTGGGCCCACCTCGGGTAAATCGAGGTGGTGAACTCAAATTATGGATCATAAACCTTGTGGAATCATTCATGAGAGTTTTGGGACAATCCGAGTCCATTTGTGAAGATTACATACATATAGGTCACTTTGATGACAATTTATGAAGAAACTATTTCAATTGCGCTGAAGGAAATGGGGCCAATTTCAATCTCGGGTTTCGAGTGACAGAGCCATATCCAAGGCTCGCATCCAAGCCTAGTACGTTTAGAACATGCCAAGGAATGAAAGGGAAAACTTTACATACCTTCCTTGCCCTTCACGCTTGCCAAAACTCCAATCCCGTTTCGTCAAAAATCTGCAAATGGTCACTTTTACCAGTTACTATTCATGTGACTTGAAATTCCAATCTTGGGTTAATAATTGTCTACCGAAATTTCGACAAAGACCTCCCCTATAAATGTGACACCCCGAGAATTTATCTCGGCTCAAATGCCAACAACAACAATCCCAACAACAACAACAACACCAATAATCGTTGCAAAGCACATATTAACATAAATAATCTTTCTTTCTACATAATACACTTACTTCCGTTCTCACCTCACACTTTCAATCCAATATCGACGTTTTCATATTTATCCGCTAATTTAAGGCCATTCCAATACGATTCGGGCACATCTCTTATTGTTCTACAAAATATACCAAATTTCCATCGAACCATAACTCATTCCAACTTCTACAATGCAACCAAAAAAACTACCAAACTACATTATTTCCTTCCAAATTCGTTAACAATAACCATAATTCACCTTTAAACCTTACTTCCATATTTATATAAAAATCATGTAAAATTCGCATAATTTCCCCATAACAACATACAACCATTTTCGATGCCGACTCAATTCATTAAACCTTTATTTACGTCACAAAGGTTACAACGACACAACTAACGAACTAAATAGAATGCAATCCATCCCCTTCACACTACACAACATCACACGGCCATGCACCTTACTCACACACATACGATCACACTTCAACACCCACAACTTCAACCAAAATCATCTAACTTCCATTTCCGATATAAAATACACAACAACTACAACTAGAATATAACATAAAAATCAATTAGTCTTGCCTACACAACACATGCATGCACACGGCCAAATCATGCAATTTTTCATATTTTTATAAATTCTATCCAATTCTCCATACTACAACACAAACAAATCTTCCATAATATGTAAAGAACATGAAATCCTTACCTTCTCCTCCAACTTTCACTTGCCAAAAGAAGCACCTTCTTGCCTTGAAAATTATACCAACTTGGAGAGCACCTTGAACTTAGTATGAATTCAAGAAGAACAAGATTTATGGATCAAGTTGATGGACTTGGGAATTTTTTTTTTCTCTTCTTTTCTTGCTATGGCCGACGGCCACTTCTCTCCTCTCTCTTCTTGATTTTTATTCTTTTTTTCATGAATAATCTAGAATGAACCATGGCCTCCTTATTTATTAGTTTGTCACATGATTTAATTAATCATGGACTTGGGCCCTTAATTGGTCATGGCCGGCCACCTTTTAATGTTGGGCCTAAATTTTTCATTTTTTTTGAGCCCAATTCATTATAATTCTTGTTTTGTAATTCCCGAAATAAATTTTTGAAATTCCAATTTTGCCCTTAGGCCTTCTCCAACGTTTACGCATCAATGATCCCATGAGTAACAACACACACCAATTGGAGTCAAAGTATGACCTTATTCTTTCAAATCGTAACTATTTCGCATTTTCCGAATATGCTAAAACACGGGATATAACATCCTCCCCCCCTTTAAAACATTCGTCCTCGAATGTTAAATCAACCCCGTGGTGAACCATGATAAGTCGGGGAGGTCCTCTTTACCAACCACCTACTTACACTTGATCGAAGTACTTGCAAGGATTTTCGTTTTCCAACTCCCTCTATCATTCTTCGATATCACCGTATTAGGGATGTTCGTATCATCTTAGGTCGGATTTACAGCGGACAGAATCTTAATCAGAACCAGAAGATCAGAAATATGTCAGACAGAGTCATGTCCGGAGTCAGAAGTACAAAAGTACGACAGACAGAAGCATAATCCGACGTTATCTTAAGCAGACTTAAAATCGGAGCCAGACGTATAGAGATTTATCGGACAGATTTGAAATCAGATTCACACGTACCGAGGTATATCGGACAGAATTATGATCGGAATCGGACGTACAGAGGTATATTAGACAGAAACATGATCAGATTCGGCACGAGAGTATAGTAATCGGAGCTTCATTGTCACACCCCAATTTCGGATAGTATGATGGGCACCCGACCCTTACCTAGGGCCAGTGAACCCGCCGACTAACGTAACACTCATGACCACACTGGGCCCACAAAACATAACATACACACGATATGAAAATTTTTCAGAAAACAAACATGCCTTTCGTTTTTTTTTTTCAGACCAAATAAAATTTGCAATAGTATAAAATCTATAATGTAAGGCACGACAAAGACTTCGGCTTATATAGCCGCTTGCCAAACACATCGGTAGCATAATGCATACAAACACACCGACTTACGTAGATATGGCATACGACATATCATACACTCGACAACGTACGCAAAGTCTCTATCATAACTTCGAACACCATACAAAGCACTCGACTCGGAGACTCGAGGAAATGGAGCTCGCCAATCCGGGAGCATCTTCCTTATCACCGACTCATCCGTGGGTACCGCGTGGCATGAAACGCAGCCCCCGAAGAAAGGGTCGGTCACATATGTACCGAGCATGTAAAGCATAGCATACATCAAACGAGGTCTTAACCGAAGTGGGAAATACAAAAAGTGAAGTTGTAACAACCCAAGCACTTACACACATACAAATTAAACATACTCATACCGAACACATCATAATAAATATACGAAATAACATTAACCGATGTGGGATTTGTCTAGTCCAATGTGGAATTTTACCTCATCACCGGATTTGCCCCACCATCGGTGAACAAACTCATCATAGCATCATACATCATCACATACCAAATGCGGCCCATAGACCGGCGGACGAACGTGGTCGCCACCCTATCTCGCCACAACACGATAACTCCGTAAGATTTCAAATCTCCGTATCCCCGAACACAACACATCATCACAACACATCATAAGCCATATCACGGATAACTTCATAAACGGAACCGCGGCGAGGTCTCGGGAACCGTAACACGATAACTCCGAGTATATCATAGTGCGCACGATCATATACGCCGGGATCCGCGAAAGAGGTAACACGAACGCACGGATCGTAAGTAACCACACGCATGTCCATCATCACGGACTCAACCGAATGATCAAAACGAACCCTCTTTTTTGAAAATCCAAAACCGTAGTCAAATCAAGTTTTCTTCCGAATTTCGCTCGGAACATGTCAAACCGAATTTTAGAAACCACAATTATGTATCAAAATCATGGGCATAAAATCCTTATTTCCAACTCGATAAATACATAAATAAATAGTTATAATGAAAAAAAGATATTAAATTTTCCGAAAAATCCATAAAAGTAGCATAGAAAGGCCGCGGGCCCCACGGACGGGTGCCGACCCCCGTCCGAGCCCGACTACGAGGGGTAGGGGAGAGTGATGTCTTATGAACTTACATATTATGTTTTGGGGCGTTTCGAGGTCGTATGCAAAAGTTACGGACGTTCGTAATTTCGAAGTCGTTTAGGAACAAGTCTTTTTTTTTTAAAAACAAAATTCTTTTGAAAATAGAACTCTTTTGAAACCTTAAAAGTTTAATCCTACAAAAGACATAAGGGTCACAACTCAACCGCGTTAAAGATACGAACATCAAGGACTCATACGAACTACACAATATTTCAAACTCAACCATGTCAAAGTCATACAAACCACGACGACCATACTAAGGATGCCAACAACACAAGCAAATACGATTCATAACTATATTCGAAATTTACGAATGGAATTTCCTCGAGGTACATATCATGTTATACCTTAATTCCGTCTAAGACATGCCAAAAAGAAGAGAAGGGTAAGCTTCACATACCTGGTTTGCTTCTAGGCTAATCCAAACTCAAACCTCGGTACTCAAAATCTACAATAACATCGATAGGCATCGAACATTAGTCATACGCGCTAAAGAATCCAATTCCAAACCATTACTTTTTCTACGGAATTTTGGGCAGCATTTCCCTTATAAGTGCACAACCCGAGATTTTAACTCGGCCAAATTCATCAACAAAGAACCAAACCAACAACCATCCAAACAAGATTTAAGAACATTCGAACAATTCACAAAGTATTCAAGACAATCCCAACAATATGCTATGAAACCCGAAACCTTCCAACTTAATGAATACGACAATAATGCTTTCTTTCTTTCAAATTCTCATACTACGTCAACAATTCCCTACATTACCAAATTACCTTCATAAATAGAAGGAAACATATTAAGATCATATTGACTTTCAAAATAGCCCACAACAATTGCAACACCAACATAAGTCATTAAACCTTCATTTCACATTGTAGAATTCGCAACGACGACAACCAAAATACTACATCACATTAGTCCCACATACTTGCCCCAAATCAGCCCATTTTTTCGGCCAACACCACAACACACACATTCCATAATTTTTCATCCATTTTCACACACTAAAAACAACATGCAATCATGCTAGACACACTTAATTCTTCACTACTACACAACCACACACACACGGCCTCAATCACACTACACACGGCCCAACTTCAACCCAACATATTTCATGAGTTTTCATTCATTTCTTCACATCACAACAACACACAAACATGCTAAATTCAATTAGTTCATTACTCCTACACACAATATATATATATACGGCCAACCTTCAACTTTCACAACTCAACTTTAACATCCATATTTTCATGAATTTCATCCATATTAACATACTACAATACACATAAACCTTCCATAACTCATAAAACAAGATTACAACTTACCTTTCTTCACAATTCCTCAACTTGTTCAAAGTTGGCCAAGGATGAAAACGAACAATCCAACGCTTGAAACAACAAGTCCACGTTACTAAGCACCCTCCAATTAGTAGGAAAACAAGAAGGAAATAATTTTTCCATGGTCAATTTTGGTCTTCCATTTTTTCTCTCTTGGCCGTTTCTCCTCTCTTCATCTTTCTCCATGTTTCTTGATTTTTCCTTAAGGCAACAAAGTGGTAAAGATGACTAAGTCATCTTATACACACATATATAATTTAAACACATGGCCCTATGGCCCACACACACTCACACATGGCCGGCCACCAATGGCCATTTCAAATAATGGCCAACTTTCCATAATTCTTTTTTGGTCCCAAAATTTTCATAAAATGTCTAACTTTCCATATTTCACTTTTAACCCCAAATTCCTTATTCCAAGTTTACCCTTAACATTTCATACCCACAAAAATGAATATGCGACTTATGCTTTGAGACAAAATCAACAAAACCGGAAATTAAAAGTCTTGTCCTTAACTCGTCGCAACCAACTTAGGATATTCCAACGTACAAAGTACGGGGTGTAACATTCATCAAAAGCAGGGGCGCAGAGATATGGCATACGGGGGTCCTCGAATCAAACTACCTTTACTATACTTCAGAGACTTATGGACATTTCCTTACTCTTACTGACACCCAGAAGGAAGAAATCACATAATACAATAGAGTAGGTCAATCAATGCTCATACTTTTCAAGGAAGGATTATAATATACCTGGGTCTGCATCTGGTGACGCTACTGGGTCCTGCCGGCTGGTCAAAGCATATACGCGATTCGAAGGACCGCCTATGAGCTCCGTCGCGACCTGTCGACCGGCGGTGCCGGCACATCTCGCCCGTGTATCGCGCCCCCGAGGGAGAGAACGAGCCGACAATCGACCCCCGTAGGCGGGCCGAACTTGAACCGCCCCTGTACGGACACTCCCTCATAATGTGGCCCTGACGGCCGCACGAGAAACATGCACCGGTGGCGAGACGACACTCTCCCGGATGATACCTGCCACAATGGGGACACTGAGGCATAGATAGCCTCGTCTGACCAAACCCCCGCTTTGTTGCGAATCCAGGCCCTAGAACTCGGCCTACCCGGACGGACTGCATCGTCGAAAACGTTTGCCGGCGGATCGTGTTCCCCGGCCGACGGAGGGAGGGACCTACGGAGCCGCCGAGGCCATCCGCCTCGGGAATCTCCGAATACCCGGCCGACTTGGCCCTCTGTCGGGGCGGCCTCTCATCATGATCTCTACGCTTTGATGCGCTCGATGGCGGTCCTCCCATCCCTTGGGCGTAAGAGGGCGATGTCCATATCGATGCCGCGCCATCGCCATACAACTATCAACCATTTCGTCGGTATCGGTGCGTTCGTCCTCCATATCGGCTACGATCGTCGGCGCGTATCGGGCCGAAGTCAAACTCCAAATTATACTCTCGAACACTCCGACCTCGGCGCTGATCTAAAAAATCGGTCAAAGGTGGTAAAGTGGCGGAGGAAACATAACATCCTAGATGTCCCCCTGGACAGCAGCCTCGTACCATTAAGGGCGACATCTCGTGGTGCGGCAAGCTCGACACACGGTCTCCGGCTAGCTAAACGAGGACTCTACTAGACAGTCATGGGGGTCCTCGTCGGGTTTAGACCCAAAAAACTCTGGAGGACCGCATGTCAGGAAATCACGAACTCTCTCGGGCTATCATGCCATCGTCATCATCACCTGTCCCGACCCGCCGCCACTATCGTCGTCGATGGCGGCCTCCCTCAACGTCCCGTCCCCCGACACAGGGGCACCGTGGCCTCACGGTGGCGGAGTGGGCCGAAAAGCCTCCGAAAACAATAACTCGAAGTATCTCGGGATAATTTGGCAACTTTGCGAGGGCGACCCTTCTTCGGAGGCATTTCTTAACATTTCGTCGAACCAAAACATTAACACGGCTACAACGCACGATCTAAGATCCAAAGAAAGGGTAATATAACATCAATGTCAAGGCCATAGATGTGGTGCACGACACACGATAAACCAACATATCCACACACACACTTTTGTATACCCCGGCCCGTAGGCCGTGACAGCGCCCGACGGGCACCGTACGTACCAAAAGCCCAAAAATAATAACTCAAGTATACATATAATTTGGGCGGTTTCCTCCCGGGTTTTCTTACTAACCAAATTCCCACACGAAAATACCAACAAGGCCATACGAGCCAACATATCCACACACATATATAGGCGGGCGGGGCGGGGGGCCGCCATGGCGGAGGATATATATCACATATACATATACTGTACGGACATAGCCATAACCCACATACATGTCTACAGGCCTCTAACATACATAACGGAATCAGAAGACGGGACAGGGCCCCGCCGTACCCAAATAAGTACATGTACAGAATGTATGACAGCAGAAGTATATACCAAAAGTACAAGCTTCGGATCAAGGGGAGCGACTCCAAACGACGAACGGATATCTGACGGCCGGTGGCGTATCACGCGGTGCGTACGTACTGCGGGCATGTAGCGCGGCCCCCGAAGAACGGGGGTCGGTACGGAAGTGTGCCGAGTATGTAAAAGCGGAAAAGTAACGGTATAATCATAACCAAGGACGAGGAATGCGAGAAATATAACGACGGAGCTATGATTAAAATCGAAGTATAAAAGGTAATACCTTGTCCGAGACCTCAGAAAACATAATGCATATCAAATCATGTGATGTCATGCAAACATATATCGTGTCCCGGCCCTCTGATAAGGGACTCGGTAAGTGAAGTCATGCATAACAAAATCATGTATCATGTGCGCAGATGACGTGTCCCGGCCCTTATTAAGGGACTCGGTAATATGAAATCATATCTTGTCAAAATCATAGATCATGTATACATAACGTGTCCGTCCCTCTCTTGCGGGTCTCGGTGAATAATAATCGGGTGCGTCACGGCCACCATCCCCGTATCATCATATCATAATCATACAAATAACGTGTCCCGGCCCGCAAGTACGAGGGACTCGGTGAATAATGCAAAGAAGTGCGCACGAGAACATGTCCTGGCTCGGGCTCAGTGAAGAGACATATCATAACTTGCACGAATAGAGTAATGCATAAACATATGCATATAAGTCCAGACTTAATAGACAAATCAACAATAAGTCATAATTCGTACCTTTCGGATGTCGTGACAGATTATGTCAAAACGAGAGATTTTTTTTTGAGATTGTTCGTACGAAGCAAATGTATCATAGGGCTCACGGAATATTCAGAATGATCGTTTCTTAACAAATGGACAATTCAAATGACATATCACTACAAAGAAATCGGATAACGATCATAGTGTATATGTAGGCCCTTTTTGGGGATGGCACGATTACTTATATCGAATCATGTCTCTGGGACCATAACACATATCAAAATATATCATAGATTCGTCGTATTTATCATTTGACAACGGTACAATGATCACAAGATTCCTTTAAGTATTATATAGAAATAAACCAATTAAAACCATAGTAAGAGGTCTCGGAGTACGTGGGCCCACCTCGGGTAAATCGAGGTGGTGAACTCAAATTATGGATCATAAACCTTGTGGAATCATTCATGAGAGTTTTGGGACAATCCGAGTCCATTTGTGAAGATTACATACATATAGGTCACTTTGATGACAATTTATGAAGAAACTATTTCAATTGCGCTGAAGGAAATGGGGCCAATTTCAATCTCGGGTTTCTAAAGGGGGGAGGATGTTATATCCGGCATTTTTGCATATTCGGAAAGTTTGAAATGATTGTGATTAGTTAGAGATGGGGCAATATTTTGAAGTTATTCAATATGTATGTTGTTCATGAAAAATATTGATGCGGAAATATGGAAGAAGGCCAAGGGCAAAAATTGGAATTTTGAAAGTTTATTGTTATCGCCCGTACTTTGTATGTTCGGATACTTTGGGGTAGTCGTGGCAAGTTAAGGATAAGATCATTTTCAAGAATTATTTTAATGTACGAGTTGTTAGGAGTATTATTTATGAACATTGGTAGTATGGAAATATTGAGAAAGGCTAAGGGTAAAAAGGGAAAGTTGCAAAGTGGCATTATGGTAATTTTGTGAAAGGCCGAGGCAAACTTGGAATTGGAAAAGAAAAATAAATGAAGGGATGTCTTGAAATAAATTTTCTTGAGAATTCAAGAAAAAAGAGCATGTGACATGCATGTGGTGTGGGCCATACCCCACTTGGATGAAACATGTATATATATATATGGTATATTAGTCATAAAACTCTAGAAAATTGGAGAAAGGAAATAAGAACAAGAAGAAAGAAAAAGAGAAGGGGGTTCGGCCCCAAGGAGAAAGGAAGAGAAAAAAAAAAAGGAAAAAATTCTTGAGCCTAAATTCTTGGTCCAAAAATTCATCTCTTCTTGAATTTCTATTAAGCTCAAGACCCTCTTCAACATGGTATAATTATTTTGGCAAGAAACTACATTTTGTGGCAAGTGGAAGAATTGAGAAAAAGGTAAGATTCCTATGTTTTCATGTTATGGAATAAGTATATATGTTACAAGGATTGGAATTAGAAAAGAATCATGGAGTTGTGATGCATGTGTGTGAAACCGTGTGTGTGTGTGTGTGGTAAGTCATGGCCGTGAGCCATGGTGTAGTGAAGGGGAAATGAAATGGAATTTATATAGTGCGTTAGTTGTGTCGTTGTGGCACTTACGACGTAAATGAATGTTTAACGAGTTGAGTTGGCATTGAAAATGGTTGCGGATTGTTATGGGGAATTATATGATTTTTATGTAGTTTTTATATAATTGTGAAAGTAAGGTTCTAAATGTGAATTATGGTTGTTGTTAAGGAGTTTGGAAGGAAAACAATGCAATTTTGTAGTTTTGTTGCAATTGTAGGAGTTTGGGATGAATTATGGTTTGATGGAAAATTTTGTATATTTTGTGGGATGATGAGAAATGTGTCCAAATTGTATTTGAATGGCCTTGAACTTATAGATGAATATGGAAATGTTGATATTAGTTTAAAAGTGTGAAGCTAGAATGGAAGTTATGGCATTATGAAGAAAGTAATACTATTCATGCTAGAATGCGTTTTAATTCGATTATTGATGTGGTTGATGTTGTTGTTGGGTTGGTTGTTGTCATTTAAGCCGAGTTTAATTCTCGGGGATGTTGGATTTATAGGGGAGATGCTGCCCAAATTCTTGTAGACAAGTAAGGGCTAAGAATAAACTCCCTGAAGGTATATGATTTACATTTGGTAACTTTGACCATTTGCGTATTCCCGAACGAAACGGGATTTGAGCTTAAGCGAGCATAAGACGTCCGTAAGGTATGTAAAGCTTACCTATTCTTCACATGGTATGTCCTAGACCTATTAGGCCGAAAACGGAACCTCGGGGATAATTCTGTTCTTGGAAATCCGAGTTTGAGTTTGCGTACTATTCATTCAGCGCAATTGAACTATAATCCTTATATTTGGCTAAAAGAATGCTTACACCTTGGTAACTCTCGCAAATGTATTTGAATCACTCCGAAACTCTTATGAATAACCTTTGGGAGCCTAATGTTTGTAATTTATGTTCGCCGCCTCGACTTGACTCGAGGTGGGCCCGCAAGTCCCGAGGTTTCCACTTATTTGATTCGCTTGACTCAGTTCGTACGATATGGAAAGAAAGCGTTTGCCTATGACTCTAAAGTCCATTGGAAATGCCCCTTAATGATATTTGAACGTTTGTCATTACGAATAATACTAAATTTTCCGAGAATGACCTACGATGTGTTTTTGAGAAAAGCGATAACTTAAAAGCTTGCGACTTTTGTATATTAATTACGATTGACTCGATACTCATTTTGAACCCTCGATACTAGTGTATTTGTATATAAAAGTATGTGTCGAGTCTGGAATTTATTTTTAATCGACGTATGGTTTGCTTTTCTGCTCGTGCCAATGGTTATGACTTCGTTCGCCGGTACCCGGGCCGGCTTTGAGATCGTGCGCGTTGTGACAAATTCGGCAGTATGATGTGTTACGGTTTCCGAGACCTCGCCATAGGGCCGGTTACCGTTTATGGCGTTATGATGTGATATGGCATCTGATTTGTTCTGATGATTTGATGTGTGTGATATTATGATGTGTTCGGAGATGTACGGAGATTTGAAAACTTCTGGAGTATGATGTGTTGTGGCACCAGCGTCAGGGGGTGACCACGTTCCTCGAGCCCCTATGCATGATTTCTATTTGCATTACGTACACTTCGCGTTCCGCACAGGTTTGATCTGTTACTTACGTATTTGTTTCGTATCCTCCGACTCCGCTATGATTTGGATTCTTGTGTCTCTGCTTTACATACTCGGTACTTTTTCCGTCCGACCCCTTTTTTCGGGGGCTGCGTTTCATGCCGCGCAGGTACAGGCGCTCGGTTGGGCGACCCTCCGGCTTAGGCTTCCTATTCTGCTATTCTGGAGTGCTCCCCTTGATCCGGAGCCCATATTTGGTATATGTCTTTTGTTATGCATACTTTGTACATTTGTGACTGTTCGGGTACGGCGGGGCCACCGTCCCGTCATATGTTCGTATGTTTGCACGTTCGTATGTCTGAGAGGCTCGTAGTCATATTTGTGGGTCATGGGTCCGGTTCGTTCGTTTGTGATTCTGTTTAGCGTCCTTAAGCGGCCCGTATGCTACTACGGCCGAGATGGCCCATATGTTTGTATATATGTGTGTGTCTGGGCGATGTGCATTCCGCCAGTTTCAATTTTGATCTGATGATTCTGCACGGGCGACCGCTTAGGACAGCATTCGTTTCTGTATTTGTATGACATCTGTTATCTGCTATCGGTACGAACAATATTCGTTAAGTTTGATCAGGTCTTAATACGACGATCTGGTTCGTAAGTTTGTTTGAGTGCCTAAGTAGGGCACCAGTCACGGCCCACGGAGCTGGGTCGTGACAAAAGTGGTATCGAGCGGTTTGTCCTCGGAATGTCTACGGAGCCGTGTCTCGTAGAGTCTTGTTTATCGGTGTGTTGTGCACCACATCTATAAACAGGAGGCTACAGGACATTTAGGATGTTACCCTTTCTTTGGATCTTAGATCGTGCGTTAGAGCCAGCCATAGGAAATGAATTCCTTTTCTACTAACCTTTGATTTCAGCCGAAGAACGGTATCGACAGAAGACAAAGGATCGATAATATTGGAAGCTACACAGTATACAGGTAAGTGATGGTACAAAGGATGTGTATTGGGAAAGTTATTTGAAGTATGATTGAAATGTAAAGTTGGAGATCGAAAAGGAAAATAAATAGGAAAGTGCTTGCTGCCGTCTGAGTTATGCATGTGAGGTAAGTCTCGACATCTTCATAATTTACTTGAAATTATCAGCCTTGTATGGCCATGATGCGATATGATACGTGTGTATATACGTTGGCCCTGTGAGGCATCGTTGGTATTTCTGTGTACAGGTGTTGGGTTAGTAAGACGTACAGAGGAACCTCTGCCCAAATTCTTCTAGCATTATAAAAAGGAAAATGAGATATGAGTTCTTAACATGCCTTGGAAGTCGATACCGATAGAGTAAATCTATTACGTTGGATTAAAGACCCAGCGGTTAAAAGCAAGGGCGACTGAGGGGTCCCTGCCGCCAGTATAAATCTAGAAACCCTAGACGAAAGTGAATATTGAAGATTCAGAAGGGCAATAGGGTAATTGTATGGTATGGATCGGGGTGGGACCCGCTACGAACACCGTCTGAAAATTTACTAAGACCCCGATCTGCCCTAAATTGAGTGACAAGGGTCGTGTGGGGCAGACGACGCAATTATATTAGCAATGACGCAATAAAACGCATGAAAGTTTCGAGGTTAAGCGTGCTGGAGCCAGAGCAATTCTGGGATGGGTGACCCCCCTGGGAAGGACACAAAAAAAAAAAAAAGAAGCAAATATGTGAAGTAGCCAGCACCCTTACAGGAGTCACGCAGACTGAGCGAACTAAATGGGTGAAAGAAAGAAGGAGCAATATTGCTCGGGATTTAGAGAGAATTCGAATAGTGGTTGAAAACGTTTGTAAGAAGGATGATAATAAATGTATTTGTATGGCATGACTTTCCCCTGGTGACTACGTTGATCGAGAGGAAATGTCGCGATTAACGGAAGGCATTACAAAACAGAACACATGAGACAAAGCGGAAGATGGAAAACAAGTGTTATGGAATGGATTGATCCTGATTACGTTATAAAAGACGATACTTGGGAAAGAAAATGGGTAAGGAAACTGAAATATTGGAAGGGATTAGGGATAAGAAATATGATCAAGTAAAGCCTTCAAGAGAGCCGACAAGCGAAGTAGGAAATCATTTGTGTAGAAATGGGAAGAACGAGTCTGTAATCAAGCAAGAAGTGAAACGTGATAGGGAAATTTCCGTAAGTCCCTAAAGCATTAGTGAAAGTGGTCAGACTCTGATCGTGATTCTGTATGTCATACTTCTGCACCTCCGATTTTGATGAAGCTTTGTTTAGTATGCCTCTGTACTTCCGAATCTGAATACGTTTTTGTCTGACATATCTCTGTACGTCCGATTCTGATTATAAATCTGCCCGATATTTCTCTATACGTCTGACTCGGATCACGGATCTGTTTGGCATACTTTCATACGTCTGACTCTGACTACGGATCTATCCGATATAGTTCAGTACATCTGACTCTGATTATGGGTTTGCCGATATGCTCCCGTGCGTCTTGTCTCGATTACGAATCTGCTTGATATAACGTATGCTATGCTTTTGTACTTCTGATTCCGGATATGACTCCGTCTGACATCCGTCTGATCTTCTGGTTCTGATGAAGATTCTGTTCGCCATATATCTTATTTGAGATTGTACGAGCCGTTAGACTAATAAGGATTCCAAATAGCCCTAATACGGTAATATCGGAGAATGGCAAAGGAAGAAGCAGGAGTCGGAAGATGAATGCCCTCACAAGCGCCCTGAACAAATACGAGTATGTAGTTGGCACATGGGCCTCCCAAACTTATTATGTTTCCCCACGCGGTAGATTCAACATTCGAGGACGAATGTTCTAAAGGGGGGGAGGATGTTATATCCGGCATTTTTGCATATTCGGAAATTTGAAATGATTGTGATTAGTTAGAGATGGGGCAATATTTTGAAGTTATTCAATATGTATGTTGTTCATGAAAAATATTGATGCGGAAATATGGAAGAAGGCCAAGGGCAAAAATTGGAATTTTGAAAGTTTATTGTTATCGCCCGTACTTTGTATGTTCGGATACTTTGGGGTAGTCGTGGCAAGTTAAGGATAAGATCATTTTCAAGAATTATTTTAATGTACGAGTTGTTAGGAGTATTATTTATGAACATTGGTAGTATGGAAATATTGAGAAAGGCTAAGGGTAAAAAGGGAAAGTTGCAAAGTGGCATTATGGTAATTTTGTGAAAGGCCGAGGGCAAACTTGGAATTGGAAAAGAAAAATAAATGAAGGGATGTCTTGAAATAAATTTTCTAGAGAATTCAAGGAAAAAGAGCATGTGACATGCATGTGGTGTGGGCCATACCCCACTTGGATGAAACATGTATATATATATATGGTATATTAGTCATAAAACTCTAGAAAATTGGAGAAAGGAAATAAGAACAAGAAGAAAGAAAAAAGAGAAGGGGGTTCGGCCCCAAGGAGAAAGGAAGAGAAAAAAAAAAATTCTTGAGCCTAAATTCTTGGTCCAAAAATTCATCTCTTCTTGAATTTCTATTAAGCTCAAGACCCTCTTCAACATGGTATAATTATTTTGGCAAGAAACTACATTTTGTGGCAAGTGGAAGAATTGAGAAAAAGGTAAGATTCCTATGTTTTCATGTTATGGAATAAGTATATATGTTACAAGGATTGGAATTAGAAAAGAATCATGGAGTTGTGATGCATGTGTGTGAAACCGTGTGTGTGTGTGTGTGTAAGTCATGGCCGTGAGCCATGGTGTAGTGAAGGGGAAATGAAATGGAATTTATATAGTGCGTTAGTTGTGTCGTTGTGGCATTTACGACGTAAATGAATGTTTAACGAGTTGAGTTGGCATTGAAAATGGTTGCGGATTGTTATGGGGAATTATATGATTTTTATGTAGTTTTTATATAATTGTGAAAGTAAGGTTCTAAATGTGAATTATGGTTGTTGTTAAGGAGTTTGGAAGGAAAACAATGCAATTTTGTAGTTTTGTTGCAATTGTAGGAGTTTGGGATGAATTATGGTTTGATGGAAAATTTTGTATATTTTGTGGGATGATGAGAAATGTGTCCAAATTGTATTTGAATGGCCTTGAACTTATAGATGAATATGGAAATGTTGATATTAGTTTAAAAGTGTGAAGCTAGAATGGAAGTTATGGCATTATGAAGAAAGTACTACTATTCATGCTAGAATGCGTTTTAATTCGATTATTGATGTGGTTGATGTTGTTGTTGGGTTGGTTGTTGTCATTTAAGCCGAGTTTAATTCTCGGGGATGTTGGATTTATAGGGGAGATGCTTTGCAAATTCTTGTAGACAAGTAAGGGCTAAGAATAAACTCCCGAAGGTATATGATTTACATTTGGTAACTTTGACCATTTGCAGATTCTGAACGAAACGGGATTTGAGCTTAAGCGAGCATAAGACGTCCGTAAGGTATGTAAAGCTTACCTATTCTTCACATGGTATGTCCTAGACCTATTAGGCCGAAAACGGAACCTCGGGGATAATTCTGTTCTTGGAAATCCGAGTTTGAGTTTGCGTACTATTCATTCGAAAACAATTGAACTATAATCCTTATATTTGGCTAAAAGAATGCTTACACCTTGGTAACTCTCGCAAATGTATTTGAATCACTCCGAAACTCTTATGAATAACCTTTGGGAGCCTAATGTTTGTAATTTATGTTCGCCGCCTCGACTTGACTCGAGGTGGGCCCGCAAGTCCCGAGGTTTCCCTTATTTGATTCGCTTGACTCAGTCGTACGATATGGAAAGAAAGCGTTTGCCTATGACTCTAAAGTCCATTGGAAATGCCCCTTAATGATATTTGAACGTTTGTCATTACGAATAATACTAAATTTTCCGAGAATGACCTACGATGTGTTTTTGAGAAAAACTGATAACTTAAAAGCTTGCGACTTTTGTATATTAATTCTGATTGACTCGATACTCATTTTGAACCCTCTGATACTAGTGTATTCGTATATAAAAGTATGTGTCGAGTCCTGGAATTTATTTTTAATCAGCATATGGTTTCTGCACTACTCTGCTCGTGCCAATGGTTATGACTTCGTTCGCCGGTACCCGGGCCGGCTTTGAGATCGTGCGCGTTGTGACAAATTCGGCAGTATGATGTGTTACGGTTTCCGAGACCTCGCCATAGGGACGGTTATCGTTTATGGCGTTATGATGTGATATGGCATCTGATTTGTTCGATGATTTGATGTGTGTGATATTATGATGTGTTCGGAGATGTACGGAGATTTGAAAACTTCGGAGTATGATGTGTTGTGGCACCGGCGTCGGGGGGTGACCACGTTCCCCGAGCCCTATGCATGATTTCTATTTGCATTACGTACATTCGCGTTCCGCACGGTTTTGATCCGTTACTTCGTATTTGTTTCGTATCCTCGACTCCGGTTATGATTTGGATTACTATGTCTCTGCTTTACATACTCGATACTTTTTCCGTATGACCCCCTTTTTCGGGGGGGTGCGTTTCATGCCGCGCGTGTACGGTGCGCTCGGTTGGGCGACCCTCGGCTTAGGCTTCCTATTCTCGCTATTCTCGGAGTGCTCCCCTTGATCCGGAGCCCATATTTGGTATATGTCTTTTGTTATGCATACTTTGTACATTTGTGACTGTTCGGGTACGGCGGGGCCCTGTCCCGTCATATGTTCGTATGTTTGCCTGTTCTGTATGTCTGTAGAGGCCTGTAGTCATATTTGTGGGTCATGGGTCCGGTTCGTTCGTTTGTGATTCTGCTTTGCGTCCTTAAGCGGCCCGTATGCTACTACGGCCGAGATGGCCCATATGTTTGTATATATGTGTGTGTCTGGGCGATGTGCATTCCGCCAGTTTCAATTTTGATCTGATGATTCTGCACGGGCGACCGCTTAGGACAGCATTCGTTTACGTATTTGTATGACATCTGCTATCTGCTATCGGTACGAACAATATTCGTTAAGTTTGATCAGGTCTTAATACGACGATCTGGTTCGTAAGTTTGTTTGGGTGCCTAAGTAGGGCACCAGTCACGACCCACGGAGCTGGGTCGTGACAACGCGGCCAAGGGCCAAATATTTGCATGATTTGCAAGTTCCAATTACATCACTTTTGGTCCCAAATTTTCCAAATTGTTCCATGCCAACAAATTCATGAACACATTAGGTTTTAAAACGAAACCGAAGGTCAAAAGTCCCGACTTCATATCCCGAAATGGTCTTGTCTCTAACTTATCACAGTTAATCCGAATTGTCCCAACGTATGAAATGCGGGATATAACATCCTCCCCCCTTTAGAACATTCGTCCTCGAATGTTAAATTAATCTTATGGGTCTTACAAACAGTTCGGGGGAGTTTCTCTCACAGTTATCACATACAGTTCATACATCAATCAAGATAACCAATTAAAGAGTCTAAATTACCTGTACCCGCATCCGACGGCGCCTCCTCGATCCCGTCCACGGTCAACGCATATAGGCGGTTCGATGGACCGACAGAATCGGGAGGCTCCACCACGGCCTGCCAGCCGGGCGCTCGCATGCCCGCCCATCGGGCGCATAGCTACGGAAGGTGAAGACGAACCCAAGAACCGACCCGGCCGGCCGAGCCGCTCCCCCACCGCCCCCGAGTGGACAATCTCTCATATAGTGGCCTCCGCCGGCCACAGGTAAAGCAAGCACCCGTGGCACGACGACAATCCCCCCCCGAATGGCGCCCCCTACAGTAAGGACATCGGGGTAGGGGTGGCCTCAACTGGCTGGAACCTATGTCCATCTGTGAGCCCGAAGCCCCGAGCTCGCCCGCCCGCTCTAAATACCCCGCACTATCCGGTCTCCAGCCGGGAGCCGTGGGGGTGTGCTCTCCGCCGGGCCGGGGAGGATATCCGATGTAACGCCGTCCGAGGCCGCCCGCCTCGAGACTCCCCCGCAATATGCCGCGGATCCGGCCCTTTTGGCCGGCCCCCGGTCATAATCCCCGCCGGGCCGATGCCCTCTCGCGTCCGTCCTCTGCGCCCGGGGCATGGGCTCGTATACGGGCACATCCATACCGGGGTGGGCCGCCAACACCAAGCGTTTGCCAACGAAGCAATCGGTCCAGCCTCACTATATATCGGTGCATCCGGTCGGTCGTGTCGACTACATATGCAGCGCATATCTCGGCCGGCCGAATCGAACTCTAAACGCATTCCCCGGACCCGTTCGTCGCCCTCTGCGCTTCAACAACAGGAATCTGTCTCACTCCCGGCTCGCTCACCTCCGGAGGCGGAGGGGGCCGCCGGGGAGGCCTGCGGGAACTCGCCCCATACGGCCGGAGGGGCGCCTCGCTCTCGGACGCATCCACGACTCATACCACGGTCAGCCGCTACATCGTGCAACCGGTATGACGCCATCTCAATCGACTACGTCTCGGAAGACTAATCAATCGCAGGGTACGCTGCATCTGTCGGACGAACTCATGAGGGTCCTCTGCGGGCTTTGACCCGAAAAACTCTGGTGGCCCACAAAGCAGAAAATCACGGGCCCTCTGACTGTCGCGCCTGTCTACACGATCCTCCCCTGCTCCCTGTCTGTGGACCTGCCCTGCTACCAATCGAGTCAATAACTGGACTGCCTCTCGCAGGGTCCCATCCTCCGCCCCTGGCTGGGGAGCTGGAGGTGCATGTACTCGAACCTCGGGAGCTGGCGGTGGAGCCGCCCCCTGTCCTGCAGCTGTGGCTGCTCCAAATCCCTCTGATACTGGCAGGGTAGCAGAACTAGCCATCGGAGGCACAATCTCTGGCTCAAGCTGGGCACGAGCCCTAGTAGCTATCCGGGCCCGGCTGGTCTCAGCTGCTGCTGTAGACTTGCCCTTTTGGGCAACCGTCGCCTTCCTCGGAGGCATCGCTGAAAACATAACACTTCGTCAGAGAAGGGTCATCCTGATAACACAGCTCTATCGCACGATCTAAGATCAGAAAGAAAGATGACATCCTAAATGTCCTATAGCCTCCTGTTTATAGATGTGGTGCACAACACACCGATAAACAAGACTCTACGAGACACGGTCTGTAGACATTTCCGACGACGAACCGCTCTGATACCACTTCTGTCACGACCCAACCCCGTAGGTCGTGACTAGTGCCCGAGCTGAGCACCCAAACACACTTATCAAACAGAATCACATACGGATGGCTTATATATCTATAAATATCAAACGTGGCTCCAAATGGACGCATACAAACACATAAACTGTACAAAAGCCGGTAAGGCTGTCATAATATACATAACATGTCAAAGCATATACACACGCAGCCGACAAGGCTGCCACGGCGGATGGGCCGCCCAAACACAACTCACACGTCGCATCCGAACAAAACTGTACATAACCTATCTATGTCTACAGACCTCTACGTAACAACAACGAATCGATGACGGGATGTGGCCCCGCCGTACCCCCGGATAAACATAATCATATACATCGGGAGAGTATATACCCAAAATATCGGCTCCGAACAAAGGGAGCACTCGAACGACGGTAACGGGAATCCTACGCGGATCACCAAAACGCGTATCCGAATCCGTACCCGCGGGCATGAAACGCAGCCCCGAAGAAAGGGGTCGGTACGGAATATGTACCGAGTATGCAAAGCGAGAAGTACGTAAACGAAGTCATAACCGAAGTAAAGTGCACCGAACGCAAAGATAATAAGCCGAATACCAAGGTACTTACATCCGACCTCCAAATTATACATAAGCGGTACAGAAGACAAATAGGATAATCAGGATGTCAAAATGCTTCGCTTTCTTTTGAAAAAAATATTTCTGCCTCGTATATACGGGAAATCAAACATACCATACGAGCTGACATTATCCGATTTGCCGAGGAACGTGCGGCCCGATCCATATATAACATAATAATCATAACGTACCGTCGTATTATCATACATCATACCCCATATCATATTGTATCATCAAATCATCACATATCACATACCATATATACACACATACCGCGGCCAGGAACCCAGGGTTAATATCACATATACATATACCGCGGCCAAGAACCCAGCGGTAATGTTATATCCCGTATTTTTGTACGTTGGGACAACTCGGATTAACTACGGTAAGTGAGGGACCAAACCATCTCGGGATACAAAGTCGGAACTTTTGACCTTCGATTTTATTTCGAGACATAAGATGTGCATGAATTTGTTGGCATGGAACAATTAGGAAAATTTGGGACCAAAATTGGAATTTGTGAAAGTTAAAAATCATGCAAAAATAGCCATGTTGGTCGTGTGAGTGGGAGGTGGATCCCACACAAATTGTGTTCAATTTTAATTGGAACAACACATGGTGTGGGCCAAGGCACACTTGAATAAGTCTTGCACTAGCTAAAAGGATGACTACTAGTTCATTTCCACCATCCAACACTTAGAGAAAAATCAAGAAAGTTGAAGAACCACAACAAGGCCTCTCGGCCAAGAACAAGAAAAACCAACTCCTATTTCAAGCCATCCCAAAATTATTTTGTTGATGCAAACCCACTATTTTAAGGTCCCTAAGTAGCGTGGAAGTGTCGTTGGAGCGATTAACCCGCTAGTTTTCATCCTTGGAAACCCTAGCCTATTGTGAAGTTGAAGAAAGAAAGGTAAGATTTGATTTTGTTTTTGTGTTATGAAGGTTGTATGCATGTTGTAGTATGTTAATATGGATGAAAATCATGAAATAAAGTATGTTGAAGTTGAGGCCATATGTATGAGGGTTGGGCGTGTGAAGCGTGTGTGTGTTGTGTTATGTTGGAGTGATGAATTAAGGTCTAGTTAGTATGTTATGATCATTGTAGGGTGAAGAATGAATGAGAATTATCCATATGTATATATGTTGTGTGTTGGCCGAAAATGATCATGGATTATGACAAAGCACGCATTAATGTCGCTTAGTGTTTTAGTCGTCGTCGCTATGAATTCTATGTTGGAAATGAATGTTGAATGACTCAAATTGATGTTGTAATTGTTGCGGACTGATTTGGAGGTTATTGTATATTTAATGTAATTTGTATGTTGATGAGAATAGCATTGTAGAATGTGAATTGTGGATGCAAATCATGATTTGAAAATGAGGAATGTGTAAAGTGAGGTTCCCCAGTTTAGGGGCTGAATTCGGGTAGCTTGGAGAAATTGTTGGATTGTTTGAAATATTGTATGAATTGCTTAGAATGTATTTAAATATGGTTGGTATGGGTTCGGGTTAATATTTGAATGTATAAGCGTCGATGTTGGCTTGAAGGTAAGCCGTCGAATTGAATTTAGGAATGTTGTTAGATGATGAAAAAGAGAGCTGTTGATGTTAATTTGCCTTTCGGATTGCTTATTGTTGTTGCTAGGTTGGTTGTTGTTGTTGTTGATTTTGGCCGAGTTAAATTCTCGGGGTGGCCTATTTACAGGGGAGATGCTGCCCAAATTTCTGTAGAATTAAGGGCTAAATTGGAATTAAATGCCCAAAATATCTATAGCTAATGTTTGGCATATTACGACTTGTTGTAGACCTTGGGAAGCCCGAGGCGTAGGTCGAATTTAGCTTGAGCTTGGATCATATTGGAGAGCGTTTGAGGTATGTAAAGCCACCTTCTTTCCTTGGCATGCCTTAGTGAAAATAGGCTATGACACGAACTTCGAGGAAACTCTATCCTCGCAATCCGAGCATGTCTATGATACGCATTTGTTTCTTGGTATTCCTATGTTTGATATGATGAAATATTGATCCTTATGTCCTTAGAAGTATTGATTTACCAAAGTAATATGAAAGTTTAATTTTTCAAAAAAAAAAAAAGGGTTTTTATTCTTAAACGATTCTAAAACTACAAACGCCCATAACTTTCACAAAAAAGCTTGGATTGCCTTGAGATTTTCGTAGAAGGTTGTACGATGTTAGACGAGTATGTTTTCCATAGGCGGGCCCAGCTCGGGCCTACGCCCGTCCGCAGGTCCCGCGACGTTCCTTTATGTAATTTCGACAATTTTTGAAAGAGGATGTTGTAATTATTATTCCGATTTCAAATATGACCATTTTACTTATCTTTTGGATCTATGACAATGATCTTATGCACATGATTTTGGTACGTAATTATGATTTATGAAATCTGGTGTGGGATGTTCCCGAGTGATATTCGAAAGAAAATCTGATTTGATTTTGTTTTGGCTTATAAATGACGGTTCGTTGTGATTAACATATTAAGTCTTCGAAATTGTTTTGAACTGTATTTGGTTACTCACGATTCTGTTCGTATATTCTGTGGTTACATTCTTCGCCAAGTCCCGGGCCGGTTATGTTTTCGCACGCACTATGTTGTATTCTGAAACATGATGTGATACGAAGTAAGGTATGATGTTATGTTGTGCTTCGGTATGATATGATAATCTATATTTCGGGAGTAAGCGTGTTGGCATTCGATTATTATAATTGTTTCTGTATTTACGTATGGGTGCCCGGTATCGGGCACTAATCACGGTACCCATGCCCGCGGTACGGACACGTTTTGGTGATCCTTTGGGGTTGGGTCGTGATGTAATATGTTTGTTCACATATACACATATACGCGCGACGTGTGAGTAAAACCCGTCCGGTAATATCTCATATGCACATACCGCGGTCGTGTACCCCACGTATGATCTACATGTCTACATCACATAGTGCGCACGATATCATAACCGGCCGGACTCGGCGAAAGAAGTAATAACGTGCGCGCGTAATGCACAAAGCGAGATTCATAAGTAACCAAATACGGTTTAAAACATTTTCAAAGATTTAATAAGTTAATCAAAACGAACCATCGTTTATAAGCCACAACAATAGTCAAATCAGATTTTCTTCCGAATACCACTCGGGAACATATCAAACCGAACTTCAGAGATCATGGTCACGTATCGAAATCATAAGTATACGAATCAACATTTCAGGCCCAACAAACAAATATATAATCATATTAAGTTCTTTTCAAAAGGTCGTTAGTACTACACAAAGAAAAGTCGCGAGACCCACGGACGAGCGTCACCCCAATCCGGGCCCGCCTACGAA